>NC_081793.1:9199957-9349957 GCF_963082965.1 Carassius carassius | reverse complement strand
GGGACTAAACTTACAGAAACGAAAATGAAAATCCGCCATCTTGTTTGGAAGCTATGTAGCTAAGCTAACAAGCGCTTATGGAGTCAGATTTACGAGAATGGCTGGAGGAACAACTCATGATACGGAAGAAGAGGATTTTTTGTTGCTCGAAACAGATGTTCGTGGCTATCTATACGAGCCACAATATAGCGCAGAGCAGCTGAGGCTGCAGGAGGTGGCGGCTGCAGCCGAGGCCGGAGACCTGCCTGTCGCGTCCGAGGAGCCCGGGCGTGCTCGAGCTGGTGCGGACTGGTGGTGGCTGTGCTCTCGTTGTGCGCCTACGGACACAGAGCTCGAGTCCGTCTGCTGCAAGAATTTGAAAGATGCCAATTTCTCCTCGAAGAAATGTCTGAGGCAGACAAGGACACGGATGTTTGCGTTGTGAACCATCCTAGTTTCGCCCCGCATATGGACAGAGACGTCCTGGAGACATACTTCAGAATTCCGAAGGTAAACTGGAAACGCCAGCCGAAGCCTGCACAAATGGACGTCTAACTGTAAAATAAGTGTTTCAATTTTATTTATTATTCATTTCGTGAAATGTACACAATTTCTTCAAGCATTATTATCACAAAATGATTCCCGGTTAATAAGTTACGTAACGTCAACTGTAAACTGTTTGGTCCTTTAAAGGACCTGCTGAGATCATTTCAGTAATTGTCTTGTTAACTCAGGTGAGAATGTTGACGAGCACAAGGCTGGAGATCATTATGTCAGGCTGGTTGGGTTAGAATGGCAGACTTGACATGTTAAAAGGAGGGTGATGCTTGAAATCATTGTTCTTCCATTTTTAACCATGGTGACCTGCAAACAAACGCGTGCAGCCATCATTGCATTGCATAAAAATGGCTTCACAGGCAAGGATATTGTGGCTACTAAGATTGCACCTAAATCAACAATTTATAGGATCATCAAGAACTTCAAGGAAAGAGGTTCAATTCTTGTAAAGAAGGCTTCAGGGCATCCATAAAAGTCCAGCAAGCGCCAGGATCGTCTCCTAAAGAGGATTCAGCTGCGGGATCGGAGTGCCACCAGTGCAGAGCTTGCTCAGGAATGGCAGCAGGCAGGTGTGAGCGCATCTGCAAGCACAGTGAGGCAAAGACTTTTGGAAGATCGCCTGGTGTCAAGAAGGGCAGCAAAGAAGCCACTTCTCTCCAAAAAAAAAAAAACATCAGGGAAAGATTGATCTTCTGCAGAAAGTATAGTGAATGGACTCCTGAGGACTGGGGCAAAGTCATATTCACAGATGAAGCCCCTTTCCGATTGTTTGGGGCATCTGGAAAAAGGCTTGTCTGGAGAAGAAAAGGTGAGCGCTACCATCAGTCCTGTGTCGTGCCAACAGTAAAGCATCCTGACACCATTCATGTGTGGGGTTGCTTCTCATCCAAGGGAGTGGGCTCACTCACAATTCTGCCCAAAAACACAGCCATGAATAAAGAATGGTACCAAAACACCCGCCAACAGCAACTTCTTCCAACAATCCAACAACAGTTTGGTGAAGAACAATGCATTTTCCAGCACGATGGAGCACCGTGCCATAAGGCAAAAGTGATAACTAAGTGGCTCGGGGACCGGAATGTTGAAATTTTGGGTCCATGGCCTGGAAACTCCCCAGATCTTAATCCCATTGAGAACTTGTGGTCAATCCTCAAGAGGCGGGTGGACAAATAAAAACCCACTAATTCTGACAAACTCCAAGAAGTGATTATGAAAGAATGGGTTGCTATCAGTCAGGATTTGGCCCAGAAGTTGATTGAGAGCATGTCCAGTCGAATTGTAGAGGTCCTTAAAAAGAAGGGCCAACACTGCAAATACTGACTCTTTGCATAAATGTCATGTAATTGTCGATAAAAGCCTTTGAAACGTATGAAGTGCTTGTAATTATATTTCAGTACATCACAGAAACAACTGAAACAAAGATCTAAAAGCAGTTTAGCAGTAAACTTTTTGAAAACTAATATTTATGTAATTCTCAAAACTTTTGGCCACCACTGTATATATATATATATATATATATATATATATATGCGCGCACGTTTAATCAGTGAACGATTGTGATCTCGATTAAATCACGCGTTCTTGTTCCTAAATGACGATGATTCTGCTGTCTATTAAAACTTTGAAAACAATCTCATCGGAATACTTAAACCTGCTTTCGCACAGCCGCTGATGCAGAGAGAGCAGCGCTTATTATGTAGCCTGTTTGAAACAGTCTACACAAACAGTCTACTTACACAGTAGGCCTAGTAACGAAAGTATTTGGAGAAAAGTTTTAAATCTGGATAGAGACTCGTTGCGGCAGCCGCGAGAAAAAACTAGTAATTAACCTTTGGACCTTAAAGGGATAGTTCACCCAAAAATCAAAATTATGTCATTAATAACTCACCCTCATGTCGTTCCAAACCCGTGAGACCTCCTTTTATCCTCGGAACACAGTTTAAGATATTTTAGATTTAGTCCGCGAGCTCTCAGTCCCTCCATTGAAACTGTGTGTACTGTATACTGTCCATGTCCAGAAAGGTAAGAAAAACATCATCAAAGTAGTCCATGTGACATCAGAGGGTCAGTTAGAATTTTTCGAAGCATCGAAAATACATTTTGGTCCAAAAATAGCAAAAACTACGACTTTATTCAGCATTGTCTTCTCTGCAGCATTGCCTGTCTCATTCGATGTAACTGGATCTTTTTGAACCAGTTCACCAAATCGAACTGAATCGTTTTAAACGGTTCGCGTCTTCAATACGCATTAATCCACAAATGACTTAAGCTGTTAACTTTTTTCATGTGGCTGACACTCCCTCTGAGTTAAAACAAACCAATGTCCAGGAGTAATTCATTTACTCAAACAGTACTTTGACTGAACTGCTGTGAAGAGAGAACTGAAGATGAACACAGGGCCGAGCCAGATAACGAACAAAAGACTGAATCGTTCTCGAGTCAAGAACCGTTTCTTTTTTTGATCAAGGTCTCTTTTATTTTCAAAGATAACAAAGAAAAGATAAACAATATTCACATGAAATAGTCAAGTCTAGTTCCTGTAAATACAAACAACCCAAACAGCTCCCCAATGCCTCCCACCCACATGTACTGGACCCCAACAAATTATCATGCAACCAGACATACTCCGATATGAGTCTGCAGATTCATACATATATAATTCAAATATCTAAATAAAATAAAATGACATCATCAATAAATAATAAAAAAAAATAAAAAAAATACATACACATATGCATTGCACACACAATTGGGTTACATAGACATGTTAATAGCAGCCGTGCCTTCTACAAAGGAGATAAAAGGCTGCCAGATTGTATAGAATTTTCTAGTGGACCCTCTTACAGTGTATCTAATTTTTTCTAAGTGAACATAACTCATAACCTCCCTAATCCATTGGCCATATGTTGGGGGGAGAGCATCTTTCCATTTGAAAAGAATAAGCCTCCTAGCCAACAAAGAGCAGAAGGCCATCATATTTAGGTGGCGCCCAGTAAAGGTGGCATCTACCGGAGCCACACCAAACAATGAAATCAAAGGAGATGGTTGTATTGTTCTTCCACATATTTCAGAGAATGCCTCAAAGATGGACTGCCAAAAATTATGCAGCTTGGGGCACAACCAAAACATGTGTAATAGTGTGGCAGGAGCCTGTCTGCACCGATCACACGTAGGATCAATACTCGTTTTAATTCTAGACAATCTATCCTTGGTCCAGTGAAGACGGTGCACTATTTTAAATTGAACCACAGCATGTCTGAGGCATATAGAGGAAGAATAGATACGCTGTATAATTTTTTGCCAGGTTTCTTCTGAAATCGTTTCATTTAGGTCTGTTTCCCATTTAATTCTAAGGCAATTGAGACTATTCAAGTTATACGTATTGAGCAATGTATAAATTCTGCCTATTACTTGTTTTATGTTAACATTACATTTTAAAATTGTTTCAAACAGAGATTCAGAAGGCCTCAAAGGAAAACAGTCAAGAGTTAGAGGCCACGAAACCTCTAAGCTGCAGATACCTGAAGAAATGCAATTTATGGAGACCATACTTCTGTTGCAATTGTATAAAGCTGGCAAATCTATTCCTAATGTAGAGGTCAGATAATGTACCTATCCCATTTCCTGCCCAAACACTAAAAGCTTCATCCATCATTGATGGGACAAACATATGATTCTTTATCAATGGTGCATCAAGTGAGAGATCAGTGAGATTAAAGGTCCTTCTAAACTGATTCCATGTTTTAACTGAATGGATAACAACTGAATTGTTGGTGAAGGCTGAGATAGGCTGTTAAAAAGGTAGTTTGGAACATAATAAAGCTGCTGGGGAGGTAGATCCAATGGATGTCCTCTCCAGCACCATCCAATCAGTACTATTGACATCCGTGAAATCATTTCTCAACCAATACAGCAGTGCTCTTATATTAGCAGCCCAATGATAATACATAAAATTTGGAAGTGCCATACCACCCATTGCACGGGGCCTCTGTATTATATATTTTTATTAATCCTGGGCTGCCTTTTATGCCATATAAAGGATGTAATCTGACTGTTTAAACTGGAAAAAAAAGATTTTGTTAGATAGAGAGGAAGAGATTGAAACAAATATAAAAACTTAGGGAGAATATTCATCTTAATCGTATTGATCCTCCCTCCTAAGAAGAGAGGCAGAGGGTCCCAACGCTCAAGGTCTTGTTTAAGGCTGCTTAAGAGGGGATGATAATTAGCCTTAAAAAGATCCTTGTGGTTATGTGTGACCCATATACCTAAATATTTAATTTTTTTAGGACTAAATTTAAAAGGGGTTGACCCAAGATATGATCTATCTACAGAAGAAATAGGCATAAGTTCGCTTTTCTGAAAGTTGACTTTATAGCCAGATATTTTTCCGAACTTTGTGAGTAGACTCAATAATTCAGGAAGACTGGACAGGGGATCCGATATGAATAATAACATGTCATCTGCATAAAGTGACACTTTATGCTCTGAACCCGCCCGGTGTATCCCCTTGATGGTGGGGCACTGCTTCAGGGCTAATGCGAGTGGCTCAAGTGCAACGGCAAACAAAAGTGGTGAAAGAGGACACCCCTGCCTCGTGCCCTGCTTCAGTTCAAAGTAGGTGGATAAGTTATTATTGGTGCGAATCGCACCCACTGGGAGCGTGTATAGGAGTCTGATCCAGGAGATGAATTTAGGGCCAAAATAAAACGCTTCTAAAGTCTTGAAAAGATAGTCCCACTCCACCCTATCGAACGCTTTTTCAGCGTCGAGGGATAACATCACTTCAATATTGCCAGGATCATGTGGAGTGGGACAATATAGGATATTAAATAGACGCCTGATATTGAAAAATGAATAACGATTTTTTATAAATCCTGTCTGATCAGACGAAATAATAGAGGGGATAATATTTTCAAGACGACGCGCCAAAATCTTGGCAAGGATCTTTGCATCTGTATTCAGCAACGAAATAGGGCGGTACGAACCGCAATTGAGGGGATTTTTATCCTTTTTAATTAATAGAGAGATTACTGCTTGACGCGTTGTTGGGGGCAAAGAGTTGTTGGCTAAAGATTCTTGATATACTAACAATAACAGAGGAGATAACTCCTCAGAAAACTTTTTGAAAAATTCGGTTGAGAAGCCATCTGGCCCTGGAGATTTGCCACTTTGCACTTTGCACTTAACTGAGAGATCCCTTTCTAGTTCAGTTGAGAATTCTACACTTACAGAAGGCATTTTTAGGAATCTAAAAAAGTCTTCTAGGAGAACAGGATTGTTGGGCCCATCTGAAGTATATAATAATTGGTAGAATTTTCTGAAACAGGAATTTATCTTCTCATTATCAGTGCATTTTAGACCACATTCATCATTAATTTCAGAAATTGTTTGATTAGCAGTTCTTTGGCGCAACTGGTGAGCAAGTGCTCGGCCGGATTTTTCCCCATGTTCATAATGACCATGTCTTGATTTGGAAATAAGGTATTCAGCATGTCTGGTAAACAGGAGATCAAACTCTGTTTGTAATGACAAGCGTTTCTTAATTACATCTGCTGAAGGGGTATAACCATGCAGCCTGTCTAACTGCAATATCTCATCTGATAATTTTTTAATACGTTCAGTGTTGGCCCTTCTTTTATTTGCACAGTATGAAATAATTTGACCCCTTAAATATGCCTTTAGCGACTCCCAAACAGTAGATGACGACATCCCTGGGGTTTGGTTGATGTCGAGAAACACTTTAATTTCAGATGATATGAACTTAGTAAATTCATCTTCTGACAGAAGCAGAGGATTAAACCGCCATGCACGATATGTAGATTGTGTATCAGGTATGTACATTTTCATGATTAAGGGACCATGATCCGAGATGACCATAGCCCCATAATCACACTCTTTCGTGAGATGCAGAATTCTTTTATCCAGGAAAAAGTAATCAATGCGTGAATACGTCTTATGCACCGGGGAAAAGTATGAGTACGCCCTAGAGGTGGGGTTACGAAACCGCCACACATCCGCTACACCATAGGTCTTCAGGAAGAGCTGAATAGTGTGAGCTGACTTCGTCAGGGATGTCCTCTTAGAAATACTCCTATCTAAAAGAGGAGAAAGTACACAATTAATGTCACCACCGAGCATAAGATGATGTGATGACAGGTCTGGTAAATGAGAAAAAAAATTTGTGAAGAATGTAGAATCATCCCAGTTCGGGGCATAAATACAGGCTAAAATAACTGGGAGCGAGTATAATTTTCCTACCACAATGACATATTGCCCTGCGGAGTCAGATTGTACATGAGATGCCGTGAACTGTACTTTTTTACTTATCATAATAGCAACACCCCTGGCCTTTGAGCAAAAATTTGATTGATACACCTGGCCCGCCCATCCCCTAACCAAGCGAGAACTATCACAAGCACGTATATGGGTCTCTTGTAAGAATGCAATATCTGCACTGAGCTGTTTTAAGTGCGAGAATACTTTTTTCAATTTCACCGGATGATTAAGTGATTTGACATTCCAGCTTATGAAGTTAACAGGGCAACCATCATAACCTCTTGTATTATTTATATTGGCCATATTGTGTATACAGAGAGGCACCATATATGAAACCCAAAGATACAAGAACATAAAAAACAAACGTACACAAAAATAAAATAAAAGTCTGGCAAAGTAGCACCAGTTCGTAGATCGGTCCAGTAGTCCCACCTTCCCCCCTCCCCTCCTCATCACCCAAATGAACAAGGTGATCACAACAACCCTCAGAAAAAAATCCACACATTAAGTGCTTGTGGTTGGGAACGCTAAAGCCAAGCACTCAGGCTCCCGTCGAGCCTCCAACAAAAATAAAATAGAGATTGTAAAGTGTAGAGTAAAACAATTCAGTACCATGCTCGGTAAACTTATATATAAAATATATTTATCACACTGAGTATCAAGACTAAACTGCGTTAACTTCCTTAAATAACATTAAATCAGGTGTAATGACTCTTTACAGAAAGCCATCTATGACTGACATAATTAACCTAAAAAAATGATCAGGAACAGAGGCAACATGCCTTTCATTTTAGCTTGGGCTAAACCAAGCTGAACCAGAAAAGATAGTATGTCAATCTATGGGCATATAATTCAAGGTGGTCAACATTGGGGCAGTATACAGAGAAAAGTAAACATTGTGTTGTGAACTTGTACCTCATGACATCTGGCACAGTAATATACACATGTTTACCATACCCGTAGAACGACAGAGGTATTATGCTCAGTTGAAAATATCAGTCTCATGAACATTCTGTGGCCTCCGAGGAAGGGAGAATATTCTTCTTGACATAAGTCATAGCTTTGTCCAGGTCAGTAAACTCCCTGTCCTCCCCTCTGTATGTGACCAGAAAACGCGCTGGAAACAAAATCCCGTACCGGACTCCCTGACGGTCGCGAAGCAGTTTCCTCACCTCTGTGAATGCAGCCCGAGCTTTAGCCACAGTTGCCGTGTAGTCCGGGAAGATGGTAATTGGTTCCCCGTTGAAACGGAGCGGACCCCGGGTGCGAGCGCATCGTAGTACCTGGACACAATCTTGGTAATAATGAAGCTTAGCAACGATGGCGCGAGGTTTTCCGCCCGGCTTCTTTGGCCCTAAGCTCCGGTGCGAGCGGTCGATTAACAGCTCTTTATCCAACTGTAGCACTTCAGATAGCAGGCTTTGATACAGAGGTTGTAGTGCTGGAGTTGGGAGTTTCGGGTACACCAATGATTCTTATGTTACATCTCCTCATCCGCCCTTCCATATCCTCACACTTCGATTTCAGTTCTGCCATTTCTGCCTTCATCTCACTCACAGAATTTTGTAAAGCAGCCACTTCATCTGACCAAGCTGATAGCCCCCCCTCTACCTCCTTGATGCTAACTTTCACCTGGTCGATCTCAGACTTCAGCGCCGCGGTGTTATTTATTATCTCCGTTTTCACCTCCTTCAGCTCATTCTTGAGCATTTCGAAGTCGTCAGTGAAAGCATTTTTCAGTTCTGACTTTATCACCGCTGAGATGTCCGCTTTCAGAGAAAGAAGGATTTCTGATTTCAATACTTCTACGTCCATCTCACGCGGCGCAGGTGAGGGCGGGGTCGCTTTAGCTGGGCTCTTGGCAGCACTCTGGTCCGGGGAGGTATTGGGCCTTGTTTTAGAGGTTTCAGTATACTTAAATTTCTTCAGCCTCGTGTCCATCAGGGCCCCGCCGTGGACTTGTTCCACTATTCGATGGAGTTCGGTAATAATTCACTGTTTTACGGAAAGGAATACACCTTACGTTTTGGTTAAAATAGAGGTTCAACGGGAGCTCGCGTCAAACACAGCCTCACTCCATTGCGGCCAAGCCACGCCCCCCCAAGAACCGTTTCTGTCAGACACGTCCGATTCGAGAACCGAGGAGCTGATGATACTGCGCATGTGTGATTCAGTGTGAAGCAGACTGACACACAGCATGTCTGAACCAAACTGATTCTTTTGGTGATTGATTTTGAACTGATTCTGTGCTAATTTTATGAGCCCAGGTAAACCGAAAGCTTGAAACAAGGACAATCATCGCCAATGACGCCATTACGTCGAGCGCAAAAGAACCGGTGAACCGTTTTCTTCAACCGGTTTATTGAATCGAACTGTCCGAAAGAAGTACTGGTGATCCGAAATACTGATGCAACCGGTTCTTGACTCATGAACGAGTCAATGTTTTGTTCATTATCTGGCTCGGCTCTGTGTTCATCTTCAGTTCTCTCTTAACAGCAGTTCAGTCAGTGTACTGTTTGAGTTAATGAATTACTCCGGGATATTGGTTTGTTTGAACTCAGAGGGAGTGTCAGCCACATTAAAAAAGTTACCAGCTTTAGTCATTTGTGGATTATTGCGTATAGGAGACGCAAACCGTTAAAAGCGATTCAGTTCAATTTTGTGAACTGGTTCAAAAAGATCCGGTTACATCTAATGATTCGTTCGTGAACCGGATATCACAAACTGCTTTGTTTGAACTCTCCCACAACAGACACGGAAGAAAAGACAATGCTGAATAAAGTCGTAGTTTTTGCTATTTTTGGACCAAAATGTATTTTCGATGCTTCAAAAAATTTTAACTGACCCTTTGATGTTACATGGACTACTTTGATGATGTTTTTCTTACCTTTCTGGACATGGACAGTAGACCGTACACACAGTTTCAATGGAGGGACTGAGAGCTCGCGGACTAAATCTAAAATATCTTAAACTGTTTTCCGAAGATAAAAGGAGATCTCACGGGCTTGGAACGACATGAGGGTGAGTTAATAATGACATAATTTTGATTTTTGGGTGAACTATCCCTTTAAGATACATTTCAAAATGTTACATTATGCCAGTACCCTTATGATCAGAAATTAAGAAATATTCAGTAATTGTGGAATTTCAATCTTTAAGTTATTAAAATTCAGTCTATGCTAATACCAGTGAAATGACATGATTCTCAGTTCCAATATCAGACTGGAGGTAAAATAACCAAGGCATTTTTTTTCAAGTAATGTTCATTATTTATATTGTTTTATTTACAGATTTTTATTTACTAAGTTCCCTCTGTCTGTGACTGTTATGCATGTCAAGTCATCTTTATTTAAATAGCGCTTTATACAATACAGATTGTGTCAAAGCAGCTTTACGGTGTTAAACAGGAAAAACATGTGCTGATAATGCAAGAGGACAATAGAAAACAGTCTGCTTATCAGTTAAAGTCAGTTCATTGTTGATTCAGTGATGTCATAATACAGTGGGAAGGAAGCAAAACTCTACTGGTGACAGAAATGTCTGGATGTCGTTTTAAATCTGGATGATTGTTACCACTCTAGGTTCGTCTGCTTTGGTAAAGCTAGCATGTCTCCGACATAGTGATAAACTCACCTTCTCTAGTGCAGCTCAACCAGGTCTTTTCCCCTTTCGTCAGTGTTTGTGATGTCACAAATCCCAGAAAATATGCATTGTAGTCCAAACAAGTCATTTGTTGTAGTTTTTAAAAAGTGATTTCTGTTAAATAGCATACCTCCTTTTGACTTTGAGCTTTGTAACTTTGCAGATCTTTTTTATACTCAAACAGCAAAATTACAGACTAACTAAAGTTGAAAAAGTGAAAAAGCATAATAGGACCTTTTTTCCAGGCTGCAATGCACATCAGATTGACCCAGGCCTCGCCCCAGTGTGGGCTTGACAGAAGTGCATATAGATGGCGCATAAAGGCTGCAAATGAGTGCTCAGGAGCTCGGTCTACATTCTCGTGGACTTAACAGACATGGGGTGGCCAGTGTAAGTCTGCATGATCGAAGGTGCACATTAAGTGTCCAATTGGAACTGGGCCAAAGCATTTTCGAGAGGTGAGCAATGTAGCCAATAACAGACGTGTTTGTTGATTTCTAAAACGCAATGGCCAATCAGAGGTGTTTAGGTTGGAATCCACACACCCACCGCTCCAGTCACCATTTTTTTGTCCAGTGCTGAGTTCAATAATGCTCGTAACTTCTTTTTAACAAAAAGGGGGGGCTTTGTAAAATCATGATGAATGAGCCACAGTTTTTAATACATTTGACGGGAGCCCTCTTTGCATGCTGTATAGGATAATATAGTCAGAATTTAATAAAAACGAATGTTTTTAAAGCTTGACAAGTGACCATGTACAACACAAAGAAAGCTAACTACTACACTATATAGAAAAAGATAATAATTTCAGAAGCTCATATGTGATTCTGCAACCCAGCCTAGTCCAAACACACTTTACACAGGATTTAGGTAAGGAAATGGTTAATATTTGTATTGGCTGCCACGCCAAATCATGCACACTTGCTTGATTTTCTGTTTAATTTAACAGTGTACATGTATTCGTACCGGACCGTTTCGGTACAGGGCTTTCGGTACGTGCACCGAATGCAATATTTTGTGTGCGGATAGGTAAATTTTCGTGTTTCCAAACGAACATATTAAGTGGCGGAAGTCTCTGCGTTCAGCGCAAATCCCGCCCTGCAGCTCATAATAAGGCCGGTGACACACTGGCTGCATGTCGTGAGCGTGGCGTTTCTGCTGCATGTCAGTTGCGTGACGGCTGCTTCGTGTTTTCTGTGTCTTTACACACCAGAATCGTGCCTGACGCGGCGCTGGCACGCTGTTGCTGCTGTAGGTGACATCAGGGGCGGACTGGCCATCTGGAGCACCGGGACTTTTCCCAGTGGGCCGCTAGCCAATGTGGGCCGGCCCACCCGGTACACAAATATATATATATATATATATGTATATATATAATTTTTTTTTTTTTTTTAATTGATGGAAATCATAATATTACATCTCTTTTCTACGCAAATGGATGAGTGAGTCGATCGCGCAGCCAACAAGCGCGTTTTCGTCTAATTTAGAGAGAGACAGATTCATCTGGTACAGCGAATTTCTCTGAGCAGCAGGCCACTGTATACTTTCACTTAAAACATAACCAACTGTGTTTACGAGAATACTTGCAGAGACAATTATTTTGAAATAATTGTGTGTGTATTTGTTCATTCAGAAGTTACGATACCCAAAAGATGAATTAATTCTTTGTACGCGCATTGTCTGAAATGCTGCTCACAGCACGTGCTTTGAACGAGTGCGCGCAAGCTTCGAACGCGCGCAAATTGTTTAAAAAAGTTGAATCAGCAAGATTTAGAAACAAGTGAAAACGATCAACTACGATACATTTCACCCCTCCAAGCGAGTGAACAACGCGAATTTTAAATCGCTATTCACGATAGCCCGTCGGGAAGAGCAGTGATACATTTTGGAGCCCGACTGCAAAACACAATAGCCCCTGGACGTCGGGCTAGCGATTTTGCGAGCCCTGCACCTCAGATCTATCCAGTTTGTGAACCACTGGTTTCCACAATGTTTTCGTTAAACAAAATAAATGATTATTTTAAAAGATTTACTCAAGAGAATAATCTGTTCACGAATCGGATCATGAACTTATATTACCGCATATTCATGCATCTGTTAACTGAATGCAAAGTGTGAGTTCTAGGAGAATGTTTGTCTCGTGATGAACATGTATCGCTCACTAGGAGTCGCTAAATGAACAGCTGCAGCACGCAGGTTATCTTTTTTTTTTTTTTTTTTTTTTTTTCAATGGAGGATCAGTTGCCCTATTGGTTAAAATCCCCAAACAGTATACTTAAATATCAAATAAATAAATTACATCAAAACAGGGGCGTTTGCATTTTGATGTGGTGGGCTGCTGTGGGCCAGAAAGTCCAGGGCCACTTTTTGGTCCCAGTCCGCCCCTGGGTCGTGAAGAAAATGTCAGATGTCAGAGGGAGGCCCCCTGACAGACCAGGATCTTTTCTTCACGACAACAGTAGCCTATCTATACTTCATGTTGAGCATAAATATAAAGCCTACTGAGGCCGGCGACACACTGGATGCGTGGCGCAAGCGTCTCAGCTGCGTGGCGTGTCCGTTTTTAATTCGGCTCCCATGTTAACAGGTTAGAGCTTGTAGACTGCCTGCGTGAGACGCGCTTCTCAGGTGCGGCTCGAGCCGCGCGGAAAACGCGTGCATGCTAGAAATAAGCGTGTTGGAAGCGTTTCCAGGCAAAATATAATAGGAAAATATGTTTATATGTCATTTTGTACACAAATACATATTAATTCATGACACTTTGATGTTTAGAAGTCTATAGGTTGACATATATTCAGATATAAATGTAATTAACAAAAATTAATTAATAATTCTCGATTTTCAAATATTGCACCTGTCAAATACTATTTTGCCGTCAATACTGTTGACGGTGTCCTTTATCAGTAGGCTTTATATTTATGCTCAACATGAAGTATAGATATTGTTGTCGTGAAGACAAGATCCTGGTCTGTCGGCGGTCTCCCTCTGTGTCACCTACAGCAGCAGCAGGGCGCCAGCACCGCGTCAGGCACGATTCTGGTGTGTAAAGACACAGAAAACGCGAAGCAGCCTTCACGCAACTGACACGCAGCAGAAACGCCATGCTCACGCCACGCAGCCAGTGTGTCACCGGCCTGATAAAGGACACCGTCAACAGTATTGACGGCAAAATAGACTATGTTTGACAGGTGCAATATGCCAGTGTGTCACCGGCCTAAGGTTTTCAAAAGGCATCACGCGAGTGTGAACATCACTACAACTAGAAAATAACTATTGTAATTCAAACGCAGCTCCCGTCTGCATTTAAACAGACCTTTGCTCTTAATTCCGATCGGTCCAACGCAATAATGAAATCTGAGCAGGTCTAAAAACTGAAATGATGCTGCACTTTACACTTTGGAAAAGTTATATATATTTTTTAAATATGAGCAGGCCTACAAGCTGGGATTGGTAATGCTGCACTGTAATCATAGTTATTTATTTATATTTTTCATTATATTTTATTATATGATATTGGTTTGAGACTGAGAGTATTTTACTTAATGGAGAACTTTGCAGCAGTATTTTATTTCTTATTCTTTTTTTATTTTATATGTATTTTATTAAAAAGTATTTTAAAAAAGTGTAAACAAATTGTAAAAAAAGTTTATAGTAATAAACAACCTGCAGTTTAATGTTTGCATTTCTTCCCCTTACTGTATTGAAAATGAACCGAACCGTGACTTTAAAACCGAGGTACGTACCGAACCATGATTTTTGCGTACCGTTACACCCCTAATATATATAAATATATATATATATATATATTAGAGCCCGACCGATATGGATTTTTGGGGGCCGATGCCGATATTAACTCGAAAAGAGCCGATTTATAAGCCAATATTTTGATTTTAAAAATAATCTGGATATTAGACCCATTTCCTATAAACTGCATTTACACAACATTCAATAGCAAAATATCTGCCTGTTCTATGTATGTGGGCTATATAAACCATTTTCCAGAATGGACTATGTTAAAAAAAAAAGCCTTCGATTACAGTCTCAATGACTAAACAATTGCACATCAAAAGTATATATTTTTTAATGATCAAAAAACAGTCTGGTTTTAAACATTTAACACTTACTTTCTTTCTTCCAGTTGAAGCTGGTTTTAACAGTCTGTGTGTTTACTGTAAATAAATTATAATACTAAAGTTAAAGTATTTGCAGAAGTAGTCCCACACTTTGCTGCTACAGCATTCACCTTTTTCAGCCATCTGTAGGCAGAAAGAGAGACGGAGAAAGAATAAGCATGTGTATTAATAATATCACCATGTATCATTACTCATGTCATCATTAGAATTATAATAATAATAAACTGGGATCTCCTACATAGGCAAAAATGAGAAATATATATATATTTTTTTATTTGTCAAGCAATAGGTATTACCTACTTATATTTAACAATATTATTTCAACATTTTCCTGTTATGTCTGTAAAGCTGCTTTGAAACAATATGTAAAAAAAAAAAAAAAAAAAGCGCTTGTTCAGCTCACATTTATTTACATGTCCCCTCTGGTTTAATCATTTCTGACGCACCTACTGTAGTTACTGTAACTACACTATATTTGCTCTCACAGACACATTCACAACAGACCCGTATATCTTCTCCTCTTCTCTTTGTGCAGTCTGAATCAAAACATCGTCTTGCCTACTATTACCGGAAGATTACGGAATCAATTCGAAGTTGAATAGTTAACGTTAGTGTCATGAACACACCGCTGTCAATTTTGAGAAGAACCACCTTCAAACAAGTTAATAGCAAGCATTTAAGGGGCCTGCTAAAAAGGAAGCTATTAGCGTTAGAGTAACGTAACCAGCCTGAATTCACCAAATTGTTCTCTGGACCTGAGGGTAGCCTCTTCTTCCTTGCTTCTCTCTTAATTCTCATCAGCAGGACTAGCGCTATCGCTCGCTTCTTACAACGGGACAGATACATGTTTGCTGCTGACCGAAAGGAGGAGGAACAGACTATGAAAGAGCTCCCGCTTAACGTTTTTAAAACTCCGCCTATGCCATAGTGCAGCGCAGCGCAAATCGCGTTGTATCTGAAGGGCAACGCTGAGCCCAGCGGCAAGCGCCGTGCATACCGCGTACTGTGTGAAAGGCCCAATTACGCGGTCATTATGTGGGAAACACACCGCAATAGAACTAGTTAAATAGTAGAAATAGTTAAACGCTAACGTTATAGTTTGACCTCCTATTAACGTTCGCGCTCTTCCACTGATAAACATGGTATTAGCTTTGTGGCTAATCTAATATAGCAATGCATTAGCGGCTGTAAGTGATGTTACAGAATATTTAGAAGTAATAATGATAGGACCGTTAGCTAGAACTACCACACAGTTTTTATATACAGGGTATGAACTAAATCTACAATCATTTCACATGACGAACGACAGACTCACCGTCAAAACAGTTGATCGCTTTCTTCTGTAGTGGACTTCTGGCGCTGTTGTTAACTCTGGAGCTGCAGAGCTCCCTCTGGTGGGCACACTGTGCAACACTCATAACATGAGTGAAGCATGAGACTCTGTTTCTCATGTTTCATCGGCCGTTATAAATGCCGATGCCGATTTAAATGCAATTAGCTTATATCGGCCGATAATATCGGTCGGGCTCTAATATATATATATGTACTTTAATGACAAATAATTTTAACACTTTACAATATGGTTCGATTAGTTCATGTTAATTAATGTATTAAAGTGTATTAACGTGTTAGTTAATTATTGTAAAGTGCTACCTAAATAATATATTTCGAGCATTCACTTGAAAATATTATAACATTAGTAGTTTAAACTAAAATGTGGTATATTAACACAGCTTAGTGGTCGGGACATTGTTGGTTAGTCAATGTTTCTGTATATGATATTCATGTGATATTTATATATTGTGTGATATGTGTGTATGAATGCATTTATATATATATATATATATATATTGTGACGGGAGGAGCACAAGACAGACACAGTGGGCGTGGCGTCAGACCTTCGGAGAGGCTTTTATTAACAGAAAATCAAATAAAACGGGGGGTAAAAGTGGCCAAAGGGGGACAGTGTCCAAAACAACAGGGAATCTGGTGTCCTCGTCGTGCTGCAGGGTTGGTGTGGGTCGGGCAGTGTTCATGGAGGAAGTATCCAGTTAAGGGGCGGAGTCCGGTGGCCGCACGCGCTCCCCTCTTCGGTCTGGGGCGCGAGGGGCAGCGGCTTCCTGTAGCGGCCCCATCACTCTCGTTGGCCACGGCGCTGGCAGTCCCTTCAACGCACCCTTCCTGGACCCACGAGGACACCAGTGTGCATGCACGGGGAAAAGACCGGTCTCCCGAGGAGAGGCGCTTTGGGCTTTTAAACAGCGGCAGTGATGAGGCTCCATTTCCTTCAGGTGTGCCCCATCACACGCCACCAGCCCTGACTTGTCCAACGCCCCTCCTCTAACACACCCACTCCAGTCGGGAGCCTGGTGAAGGGCGGCGATTTAGGACGGGGTGCCGATGACAATCAGGGAGGAGGCAGCTGACTCATCACATTCCCCCTCCCAAGAGACATCCCTGTCATCAGGGCGCCGTCCACACGGGAGTGCTACCATCCTCAACCAGGCTCCAAACGGTCGGAGTGGGCAGGGTGGGGATTCCTCTCCGGGCAGTCCTCCCTCTCGCAGCGCGCCGGAACAGGGACAGAGAAACCGGGTTTTAGTCGACAGCCTCAACCAACCACAGGGTAAAATGACAATAACAGAGAAGTCACTTACTCCTTTTGTGGCGGCTTCCTCTAGCGGCCGCATCACTCTCGTTGGCCGCGGCGCTGGCAGGGGATGGACGGCCCGGCGTCCTGGCCTGTCGGCCTTTTAAACGGGTGTGGTTCTCATCCGGATCGCGGGTCCGGCAGCTCACATCTCTGGTGGTGCGGGAGTCCCCTCAACGCTCCCTACCTGGACCCACGAGGACACCAGTGTGCATGCACGGGGAAGAGACCGGTCTCCCGGAGGAGAGGCGCTTTGGGCTTTTAAAAAGCGGGGGTGATGAAGCTCCATTTCCTTCAGGTGTGCCCCATCACACGCCGCCAGCCCTGACTCGTCCAGCGCCCCTCCTCTCAAACACCCACTCCAGTCGGGAGCCTGGTGAAGGGCGGTGATTTACGACTGGGTGCCGATGACAATCAGGGAGGAGGCAGCTGACTCGTCACAATATATATATATAATACACACACAAACACACACACATACACACACACAGTGGATATAAAAGAGAATAACCCCCAATTCAAATAATCAAATTTTGTTACTTTGCATCTTGAAATGAAGACGGCCTCAGTTTTTGTTTTATCCTGCTTTATTTAATCAGTGCAACTTAGAACATCCATGTTAAAGATATTAAACAAACATGTCAGAAAATAATTAAAACAGAATCACTGAGTTGGAAAAAGGATTACACCCTTGTGTCAGTATTTTGTTGAACCACCTTTTGCTTTAATTACAGCTTTTAGTCAGTTGTGATATGTCTCTACTTACTTTTCACATCTAGACTTTGCAATATTTGCCCACTCTTTGCAGAACTGCTCAAGTTCAGTTAAATTTGATGTGACTGTTTATGGACTCCAGTCTTCAAGTCATTCCACAAATTTTCTTTGGACTTCTGACTAGGCCATGCAAGGACATTCACCTTTTTCTCCTTCAACCACTGTGTGGTCAGTTTTGCTGTGTGCTTTGGGTCATTGTCATATTGAAAAGTTTTTTCCCCATTGACAACTTTCAGGCAGAGAGCAGCTGAATTTACTCAATAATTTGACAGTATTTTGTCCCATTTGCTCCGTTTTTCCTTCTATCCTGACAACTGATCCAGTCCCTGCTGCAGAGAAACACCCAGATAACAGGATCTTAGCACCTCCATGCTTTACTGTAGGAATGCTGTTATTTGGATGCTGAGCTGTATTGGATTTCCCCCAGACATATCGTTTGGTGTTGAGGCCAAATAATTCAATTTTAGTCTCATCTGCCTCAGAATCTTCAGGATGCATTTTGGCAAAGCTCAGTCATGACTGCATGTGGCCTTTCTTGAGGAGTGGCTTTTTTTCTTGCAACCCTCCCATTCAATCCACATTTGTGGAGAATTTATGATATTGTCACATGTACACAGTGCCCACTCTTTGTCATGAATTCTTTCAACTGCTTTAGAGTTAAAGTCTTTGAAATATAATTTTTTTGTATCAATCTGACTTGTGCTTGTCACAACTTTATCCCGGGGATCTTTTGACAGTGCCTTGCCCTCCATAATTTATTGTTAGCTTCAGTTGCATTGTCAAGGACTGAAATGCTCCAGGAAAAATCTTTGTCCACCGTTGATCACAGTTGGAAGTCAAATGCCTCTGTGTCCCTGATTGTATAGCCACTGTTTGTACATGTATTTTATATATATTAACACGTTATTATCACAGCAGTTCTGGCCGCAACAACAAAAGAACCATCAACCACAAATATCAAAATAACATCCAAAGTTTATTACATCATTCTAGGGGATTTACATAATATACCACGACATTAAACTGCAATTTGAAAAAGTCCAAGAAAAGAGCAAACGACAGATCCAGTCAAGAAAGGCAATCAAACACCAGGTAAAGATGATGTTACTTCTCCACCCATCTCTCTCTCTCTCTCTCATTCCGGTAACCGGTACTTATATCTCCCACTTCCCAATTGGAACAGGTGATCCTCATCTCTCCTGCCACCTATAAAAGAACAAGAAAAAAAAACTAAAATACATAAACACCCTTACCCCATTACACCTCTCCCTTTAAAAAAGAGGATCCTTGCAAAGGACCTCCAGTACTGTGCCTTCTTAATCTAGTCCCCCCATCACAACACCAATAGCAGCAACTCTAGAAATACCTAGGAAAAACCAGTGTCACAAAAAGGGAGAACAGGACACATACATCAACTAAATTAGTCACAGTCAAGACTCTCACATGGGGCACAAGATAAAGCATCAGCCAGGACGTTCTCTACACCCTTGATGTGTCGGATCTCCAAAGGAAAGGTCTGTAAAAAGAGAGACCAATGAATAAGACGTTGGTTTGGGCTTTGCAAAGAGTGCAAAAAGGTATGTTGGTTGTGGTCTGAAAATATCACAATTGGAAAGGTTCCACTTGTCAAATAAATGAAAAAAAACTGCAAACCCCAAATCAAAGCCAAGGCCTTGTTTTCAATGGTGGAATAATGCAACTGGTGAGACTTGAATTTCTTGGAAAAATAACAAACTGGTCTTTCAATACTGTGAACATCAATTTGTAACAGTATCGCTCCAGCTCCAACATGACTGGCATCTACCTGAATTTGAAAAGAATGTCCAATGTGTGGGGCAGCCAACACAGGTGCCATGCTAAGTAACAACTTCACATTTTCAAAAACTTGTTTACACAGCAAGTACCACTCAAATGTCAAATTCTTCTTCAGCAAATCAGTCAGAGGGGCTACCACAGAAGAAAGAAGCTCTCGTTTAGTATTAAGTGGATGATACATATCAATTGCCAAGACCTTTGCCTGCACTGGACGTACCTTACCCTGCCCAACTACCTGCCCCAGATAGGTCACGGTTGCCTTGGCAAACTCACACTTTGCCAAGTTGACCATGAGCCTAGCCTCCGCCAAGCACTCAAAAAGTGCTCTAATACGTAAGATTACATCCCATTCGGCTTCCTCACTAATAAACAAGGTGATGCCTTGAGAAAGATGGTTAAGCGATGCTATTTTTGATCATATATTTAATTTCCGACTCAAGATTTTGTTGCTTATCTAAAGAGACATGATAAAAATGCTGATGTATTGGTGTTGCATTACCAACATCTATAACAATTTCGTGAAGGAGAATCTGAGAACAACATAGAAAAATCTGAAATTAAAGCTAGAAACTCCACTCTCTGAGAAAAAGGCAGATGTTGCACAAAATCCTCCAAGTTATTTAAGACTTCAGTGTTATTTAGTCGGGGGCCACAACATACCATCCCCAGGTTCTTTAACATCCTCTGCAACTTTCATCACAGGAGAAGCCACAGCTACTGCTATTGGAACCCTCTCCAATTCACTAGAACAAGAGTAAAAAGGTTTTAGCAAGATTACATGGCACAACTGTGAACATTGTTTTCTTTCAGGAGTAGAAATCAGATAATTCCGATCTGAAACTTGACGAGCAATCGTATATGGACCAGAAAACTTGGCACAGAATGAAGAAGCAGGAAGAGGCAACAGGCCCAGCACCTGATCACCTGGGTAAAACACACGGTACTCTGTTTTTCAATCAAACAACCATTTCATCATCTTCTGTTTACTCAACAGATTCTCCTTAGCCATTTGCCCAGCTATGAATAACTGACGTCTAAAACCATCTACATACTGCAACAAACTCTGAGGTGGATCGGGTTCCCCCTTCAGTCCATCATGAAGAACAGCCAGTGGTCCACGCACTTTATGATCAAAGACCAGTTAATCGGGACTAAACCCCAAACCATTCTGAACCACCTCCTGAGCCATCAACAATAACCAGGGCAGTCCTTCCTTCCAGTCACCCTTTAACTGCACACAATAAGCCCGTAGCCCGTTTGGTCGAAGCGTTCCAAAGCACTGTGTGGGTGATAGACAGTCTAATGGTTTTGCTTCACACCAAGCTGTTGCTAGGTCTGTCGCGATAGTCGATAAATCAATTATTTAATTAATTAATTAATTAATTAATTAAGACTGAAATAAACTGTCAAAGCTTTAACAATAGAACAAGTAGTAATTGAACGGAGATGATAGGCAGCAGGATACCTAGTATTTTGACACATTACAGTAAGAAGATATACACTTCTTGACTTAGAAGGGGGTAACAGACCCACACAATCAATTATCAGATGCTGAAATTGTGAACCAATCACTGGTATATTATATAGTGGGACCGGTTTTAAACACTGGTTTGGCTTTCCTGTGATCTGGCAGGATGGGCAGGTCTTGATAAAGTTCCTAATGTCTTTTTTTATTTGGGGCCAATAAAAATAACGCAGTAGATGATTGTAGGTCTTATTGATCCCAAAATACCCTGCACAGTCCACATGTGCTGTACGCAGCACAGTAATGAAAAGATAATGGCACAATCACCTGAAAACAGGCCTCACCCAGAAAGACTCCTCTGCCAGATAGTCATTTTTTTTAACAGAAGTCCATCCTCATAAAAAAAAAACACTCACTGCACTTTCTTCTACTTCAGGGGACAAAATGGCAGAAAACATTTCCTTAAGGGTGGCATCTTCCCTTTGTGCTACCACTCACTTCTGGTGAGAAACAGAAGGGAAAAAAGACAGACCTGGAATCATTTTCCCTTTTTTACACCCAGACTTTCTATTCTGGACCTCAGGCACTCTTTTACTCATAGCACGAGTAACAGCACAAGACACAAACACCTCAGGAAGCTGTTTAGCAATATCAACCATTTCGGGGGTAGAAGGAGAATCTGTTACTATAGGAGGGGATGGCACCTCCCACCAAATTGTTAACCAAAATATCAGCAATGCCCTCAACCAGAAGAGAAGGCTGCACACCTACGACAATCTGACCAGTAACCAAATCAGATTCAAGTTCAACAATGTACAAAGGAAAAGCAGCATTAAGAGCAGATTTTGGTTCTATCTTAGAATGGTTCAGTTTTGCTTTGAGCGCTGGACAATCTTTTTTCCTGTGTCCAATATTAAAACAATAAGCACACTGATCACTGTTGTCAAACAAACCTCTTGATTTCTTCTCAGTTGTCACTTTCCCAGGCAAACAAAAACAAGACTCTACAGGAACACTCTAAACTGAGCTATTAGAATGATGCAATGTATTTTTTTTTACATCCCTATGGGTCAAAACATATTCACCTCTAAGGAGAGCATCGGCTTCTGGATTCTGAATGTCTCGCTCAGTTACAAAAATAACCTGATCTTCAGGTAAAGTATTTTTAAATTGTTCCAGCAACAACAACTCATATAGGGAACAAAAATCAACTGCTTGTGAAACAGTGCACCAACGATCAAACTGAATCCTCAACTCTCTTGCGAACTCAGTAAAAGACTGGTGCACGTCCTTTCGTAAAGACCGAAACTGCTGCCTGTAAGCCTCCAGAACCAATTCATAGGCATTCAGCACCACCTCTTTAACTTTACTATAAACCTGACCTATTACAATCTTTTACACTGAGAGTGGAGTAGGCCTTTTGAGCTTTGAGTTTGCTCAGAATCTTCCCACCCCATAAGATCTACAAACCGCACAAACAAGGTAAAGAATGTATCCAAATCATTCTCATAAAATTTTGGCATGAGGTGATGAGCACGCGCTACATCAAAAAAAACTCTAGGAACTGGATTGTCTACTGGAGATTGCAAACTCTCGCTGTGGTAACCCAATTTACCTTCTCTTATCAGAGCAATCCTCTGAGCTTCAAAATCCAACTTATGCAACTCAACCTTCTGAGATATTCTACTCTTCTCCATTTCTAAAAGCAGCAACTGCTTCTGTTGTTTAAATGTAAGGGGTAACATAGTATAAATAGGAACATTTCTTTCTCCTTGATCCTGAACTCCAATAACATCTAAAGGGCTCTTTGAGTCACATATAAGTACACCTAACTCAATAAGAGCAACTTTTAACCACAAGCCCCACTCCTTCCTTTAAACTTTTGTCTTTAGTTGTAAGATTGATTTCATACTTTTCTGCTACCTTTAACAACTGCTTTTTAGAAAGCTTATTAAAGCCTTCTGCAGTGGGACTTCCAACAAATTAATCTACTGTAATCATCTTTAACAAGTACAATTACCACCCTCTAGAAAATCTTTTCTTCAAACTTCTCACATTTAGTGGCATTGCCCCCTACCTAACCACTGCCAGTGGCGTAGCCAGGGGAGGGGCCATGGGGGCACTGGCCCCTCCTGAAAACTGATTGGCCCCCCAGTGTGCCCCCACCCTTCTACTTGTCTGTCACTCACAAATTCAAATCATAATATTTCAGTTTAGTTAATAACTCATGATTGCGTCGCGATGCTTCTCAACGAGTTCTCAACGAGAATAGCGAGCTGCTGTTTTCCAACTAAAAAAAGCACACGGTAAGTTGATCTATTTTATATAGCTTATGTTTTTCGATTAGCGAGTTGTTGCAGTTCAAGAAGTGTTTGGTACTAACTACGTCTTTCGGTGTTAGACAGACCAGGTTCGATGACGATGTTATCTTCTAGAGCAGACCAAGATGCTAATCATTATATTTACTATGCTCATCTGATGCTGAATGTAAAAGGGGTTTACTGCGTTACGATTTACTTATTTTTCGGCCGAATGCGCCGATATAAGCAACAACGCAATTTAAAGCAATGGTTTAAAAAAAGTATAATTGCAATTCTAATGAAGTCATTATTGAATCATGCAGTCGATTAGCAACTTTTTTCAAGTGAGGTGACGAAACAAATTGTATGATGTTTATCTAACGCTCCACACTTGAGATTTTATTTTATTTTATTATTTATTAAATTTTTTTTTATTTTACAGTCTATGGGTGAGACACATGTAAAAACATCGTTTTTTTACAGGTCAATTTTGAGATTTGGGGCTATTTTTCTTCAATAACATGTCTTCTTTCAGACTTGTGGTGAAAAAAATGTCCAAAATACACATATAGGTCTTTATTTTACTACACCTTTAGTCTATTTGCGTCTGTATATTTCTCATAAATTCAGTTGGCGTTCTTAATCACCATGGTCTGCAACCTGGAAAGCTCTCTCTCTAGCTCTCTCTCCCGTACAATGTTCTCGGATCCAAATATGGTCATTTTCTTTTCATCAGCAACCAATTGTGAAAGTACAATGGGGCATTTAACACTAAAAGTGAATCTCATTGGCTGATGCCAATTTCCGACAACGTGATTCATTCAGACGCATCACGTGACGTGCTCTGACATTTCCACAATGTTTTAGACTGTTTTTCTGTTTAGTTGAAGGCCATAAATGCTGAGTTATAGGTTTTGATGTGTTTTAGTTGGTTTGTATTGCTGATTGCTAAGGATTTGACAAGATATTGTGTCTGTAAATAGTTGTTTCCACTAAAAAAAATATTAATTCGCTTTTATATTACAAATCTTTAAATGCCGTTTTCTCAAAATGAGTTTTTTGTCATTCTTCAGTACAAACATCTTAGCCTATGTAGCAGCTATGTGCAGTTATACACTTATATTCTGTATTCTGAAGATATCTCCAGAGGGATTTGTTAATAAATCATTACTGGCCTGATTAATGAGACATTTTAATAAAAATTTAAAAAAAATATGCCGAAAATATATTTTACATTTATTCATTTAGCAGACGCTTTTATCCAAAGCGACTTACAGATGAGGACAGTGGAAGCAATCAAAAACAACAAAAAGAGCAATGATATATAAGTGCTATAACAAGTATCAGTTAGCATGGGATTTTAAATAATATAATATAAAGAAAACGGATAGAGTAAATAAAGAATAGAGCAAGCTAGTGTTAGAGGTCTTTACACATACACACACACACATACAATTGCATAATTAATGAAAAGAAAATAGAATATAAAAAGATTAGAAAGGTAGTTAGATTTTTTTAAAGAATAGAATTAGAATAGTGAGTGTTAAAGTTAGAGGGTCAAAGAAAGATGGAAGAGATGTGTTTTAAGCCGATTCTTGAAGATGGCTAAGGACTCAGCTGTCCGGATTGAGTTGGGGTGGTCATTCCACCAGGAGGGAACATTTAATTTAAAAGTCCGTAAAAGTGACTTTGTGCTTCTTTGGGATGGCACAATCAAGCGACGTTCACTTGCAGAACGCAAGCTTCTAGAGGGCACATAAGCCTGAAGTAACAAATTTAGGTAAATGGGTGCAGAGCCAGTGGTAGTTTTGTAGGCAAACATCAATGCCTTGAATTTTATACGAGCAGCTATTGGAAGCCAGTGCAAATTGATAAACAGAGGTGTGACATGTATTCTAATATATAAATATGCTGAAATCCCTCTGAACATCTTTTTTCATCTTGTGTGTAATCAAAATGAAAAAAATTATTTAGCACTTGGTTTTATCATATATTCATCATATGTCTGCAAATATCATACATAAATATTTAATGCATGATTAAATAGCAAAATAAATTACTAATACTAAAATAACACTGGACTAATTAAGCTATTCTAAACTGTTTCTATAGGATCCACATATTTTACATGTTAAACTAAAGCTACCTTTTTGAACAAGTAGCTATCTAACAAAGTATGGATATATGATATTTTTAAATCAATATGCTCAAGATTAATTAGCCTTGACATAAGTAGATTTTGTTTATTCATCAATGCAAATTTACTGCAACTGCTGCTATGCAAATTGAATGTGATGTGGATAATAAACAAAAACAATTTATAATATTAAATTTATATTAGTTATATTAATTCAATAATTGTGTATTTATTTCTATGAATTATTAATGTTATTCTGCATTTATATAAATAAGGCTATATATATATATATTATATAAGGCTATTATAAATAAATTCTATTATTATTATTATTTGTGATTTGTACACTGTTCATACATTGGATTCTTTTATTTATTACAGTTTTTCTTTCACTTTTGTAAAGTGAAAAGTTAATACAAATTGTATTTGATTGTTTTGATTTAGAGCAGTGAATAATTGCTATTAAAATATGATAGGGTATCACTGTTTATTACTGATTTTAAAGGTTACTGAACTCTTGAAATGATTTGGATATACAGTTCAAACAACACAAGATTGGCCCCTCTGTATTAATCGTGGCCCCTCTTGTGCCCCCCAGTTGAAAAAATCCTAGAATCGCCCCTGACCACCGCATTACCTCAACCCTAGACTTCATGCTTCAACCAAGATTTAGTGACTTTAAGCACTCAGATCCGACCCATCTCGGACAAACCAAAGAGGGTTGATAGCAACAGCAACTAAAATAACAAAGAATCAACGAGACAACTTCTTCAGCCTAACAAGGGAAAAAATTCCAAAATATAATAAGACAAACATTAACTTAACCTCGCAATATTTAAACTGAGATTAACAAATGTACATTACATAAAAAGCCATCATAAACCCTCAGTACCTGTACCCCAAAACTAGATCTCAACTGCCATCACAATCTCCTATGACTCGGAGTCGACTCTTTCTTTTGAAAGACAATAACTTTATACATGGTGCACATTTAGATTGAAAAATTTGCAGGATGTTTTCTTAGAACTAGGAGTGTGCCATATCATACCGCCCACGATAATACCAGTATAAATTTTTACATGATAAAACATGTGTCATATCATGATATCAGTGATATAGTGGTCAATATACATTTTCTAGAGGGCACAACAAAAACAAAACCACAAACCCAATAGCTGTGTTCGACTTGAAGCAGCGCTGCACAGACTGATTGGTGTATGACAACAAAGTATCGTGAGAGCGTTTCTAGAGCATATTTGAGTGCACACTCTTGCCTTCAAAAATAGGCAAGGCACATATCTTTAGTAAAGTGGCGTGGAGAGAGGATAGGGGGCTGGTGATTTCAACCGACTGCCTGAGACCAGCGTAAGAAGACGGCCTGCGCGTCGTCATGAAAGCTTATCAATTGCACGTGTTTTATGCCTTACCAATTTAAACATTCAAAACCGTTTAAATCATTCAAACAGAAGACGTGGAAAACTCAACTAAGAGTTTGTGCAACAAGTTTAGTGTGCACACGGAGACGCGCGTAAACACCAAACTGAGTCAAGTCAAGTCAAGTCACCTTTATTTATATAGGGCTTTAAACAAAATACATTGTGTTAAAGCAACTGAACAACATTCATTAGGAAAACAGTGTGTAAATAATGCAAAATGATAGTTAAAGGCAGTTCATCATTGAATTTAGTGATGTCATCTCTGTTCAGTTAAATAGTGTCTGTGCATTTATTTGCATTTATTTTATTTTAATCGAAGAGACATGAGAGAGATATCTATAGAAAGCTTGACATGTCTACTTTTAAACTAAACAAGTGCCGCCGAAAACATATATTCTGTGATAAAGTAATCCATACGAAAACAACGCGATGTCCGTTTTTCACATCTCCCTTCATTATATCTAATGTGACCACGCCCCCGCGTTGAACGCACTATTCAGATCAAACGCACCCAGACTGTTCTTCAAGTTCTTTTATTTTACTGTTTGCTTCGCGATGAACGGAATAAGACATAATTCACCCCAAAAAGATGTGATGTGGTTGAGGATCTGAGAAATGGATTTCCTCAGAAAAAAAAAAGAATGAAGCACTTTATTCAGCAGAGATCATAAACATGAGTAAGTCTCTTTTTATTTATTTATATACTTGTACTAGTTTTCACATAACGTGTAAACATTTTACTAGTTAGACTTTTCCAAAGACTTTTTCCAAACTATAATTCCTGACTAAATGTATAATCAAGTGAAACATTATGAAGTTTCAATAACAATATACAATACTATACCATTCAAAGCTTGATGTAAATAATATAAATGTAACAAATAGACAACTGTAACAAATGTAAAAACAATGCTGTTCTTTCAATTTATTCCCCCTAAAAAACCTTAAAAATATTCTCAGCTCTTTTCAACATTAATAATAATGATAATAATAACAATAAATGTTTTTTGTAGAAAATAAGATTGTTAAAAGGATTTCTGAAGGATTGTGTGACTGGATTAAGGATGCCAAAAAAATTAGTTTGAAAGTCAGCTTTGATTGTTCTAATAAACTGTTTAACTGCTCCCTCAAGTGGATATTAAATTATGTTGTGGGATAATTAAATATATTCTTAATAAACTACAAACATAAAATTATATACATTTATTTTGTTCTCACATTCTTTCTTGTAACACCTCCCTCTCAGTGGCACAGCTGACTGAGAGGCTCATTATGCAGGCCTTTGTCTTCCCAGGTGTAAATCACAATGACATTCATGATAGTTGACTTTACCCATTTAGATATTTATAAGAAACTGAAAAAAGCACAAATGTCAGGGCATGACAAAACTTCTCCAGGCCCCAAAAATACCCTTAGACTCCAGAGGGTTAAAAGCATATTAGTATGTTATGTGTAAGCCAGGTTAAAGAGATGGGTCTTTAATCTCGATTTAAACTGCAAGAGTGTGTCTGCCTCCCGAACAATGTTAGGTAGGTTATTCCAGAGTTTAGGTGCCAAATAGGAAAAGGATCTGCCGCCCGCAGTTGATTTTGATATTCTAGGTATTATCAAATTGCCTGAGTTTTGAGAACGTAGCGGACGTAGAGGATTATAATGTAAAAGGAGCTCATTCAAATACTGAGGTGCTAAACCATTCAGGGCTTTATAAGTAATAAGCAATATTTTAAAATCTATACGATGTTTGATAGGGAGCCAGTGCAGTGTTGATAGGACCGGGCTAATATGGTCATACTTCCTGGTTCTAGTAAGAACTCTTGCTGCTGCATTTTGGACTAGCTGTACAACAACCACCTAATAAAGCATTACAATAATCTAACCTTGAGGTCATAAATGCATGGATTAACATTTCTGCATTTGACATTGAGAGCATAGGCCGTAATTTAGATATATTTGATGGAAAAATGCAGTTTTACAAATGCTAGAAACATGGCTTTCTAAGGAAAGATTGCGATCAAATAGCACACCTAGGTTCCTAACTGATGACGAAGAATTGACAGAGCAACCATCAAGTCTTAGACAGTGTTCTAGGTTATTACAAGCAGAGTTTTTAGGTCCTATAATTAACACCTCTGTTTTTTCAGAATTTAGCAGTAAGAAATTACTTGTCATCCAGTTTTTTATATCGACTATGCATTCCATTTAGTTTTTCAAATTGGTGTGTTTCACCGGGCCGCGAAGAAATATAGAGCTGAGTATCATCAGCATAACAGTGAAAGCTAACACCATGTTTTCTGATGATATCTCCCAAGGGTAACATATAAAGCGTGAAGAGTAGCGGCCCTAGTACTGAGCCTTGAGGTACTCCATACTGCACATGTGATAGATATGATACATCTTCATTCACTGCTACGAACTGATGGCGGTCATATAAATACGATTTAAACCATGCTAATGCACTTCCATTAATGCCAACAAAGTGTTCAAGTCTATGCAAAAGAATGTTGTGGTCAATTGTGTCAAGCGCAGCACTAAGATCCAATAAAACTGATAGAGAGATACACCCATGATCAGATGATAAGAGCAGATCATTTGTAACTCTAAGGAGAGCAGTCTCAGTACTATGATACGGTCTAAATCCTGACTGGAAATCCTTACATATACCATTTTTCTCTAAGAAGGAATATAATTGTAAGGATACCACCTTTTCTAGTATCTTGGACAGAAAAGGGAGATTCGAGATTGGTTTATAATTAACTAGTTCTTTGGGGTCAAGTTGTGGTTTTTTTATGAGAGGCTTAATAACAGCCAGTTTGAAGGTTTTGGGGACATATCCTAATTACAATGAGGAATTAATAATAGTCAGAAGAGGATCTATGACTTCTGGAAGCACCTCTTTTAGGAGCTTAGATGGTATAGGGTCTAACATACATGTTGTTGGTTTAGATGATTTAACAAGTTTATATAATTCTTCCTCTCCTATACTAGAGAATGAGTGGAACTGTTCCTCAGGGGGTCTATAGTGCACTGTCTTATGCGATACTGTAGCTGACGGCTGAATGGTTGCAATTTTATCTCTAATAGTATCGATTTTAGAAGTAAAGTAGTTCATAAAGTCATTACTGCTCTGGTGTTGGGAAATGTCAACACTTTTTGAGGCTTTATTTTTCGTTAATTTAGCCACTGTATTGAATAAATACCTGGGGTTATGTTTGTTTTCTTCTAAAAGAGAAGAAAAGTAATCGGATCTAGTAGTTTTTAATGCTTTTCTGTAGGATAGGTTACTTTCCCGCCAAGCAATACGAAATACCTCTAGTTTTGTTTTCCTCCAGCTGCGCTTCATTTTTCGGGCTGCTCTCTTTAGGGTGCGAGTATGCTCATTATACCATGGTGTCAAACTGTTTTCCTTAACCTTCCTTAAGCGTAAAGGAACAACTGTATTTAAAGTGCTAGAAAAGAGAGACTCCATAGTTTCTGTTACATCATCAAGTTGTTCTGAGGTTTTGGATATGCTAAGGAATTTGGATACATCAGGAAGATAACTTAAAAAGCAGTCTTTTGTGGTAGAAGTGATGGTTCTTCCATACTTGTAACAAGAAGTAGAATTTACAATTTTGGCTATATGAAGTTTGCACAAAACTAAATAATGATCTGAGATATCATCACTTGGCTGCATAATTTCAACATTATCAACATCAATTCCATGTGACAGTATTAAATCTAGAGTATGATTTTGACAATGAGTAAGTCCTGAAACGTGTTGTCTAACCCCAATAGAGTTCAGAATGTCTATAAATGCTGATCCCAATGCATCTTTTTCATTATCAACATGGCTATTTGTGACGAGTGGGACAGGGCCCGAGGGACGTGGGAACAGGGGCGAGGCCGGTGGAGTGATTGGAGATGAGCGACACTTGTCCCTGTTCCCACGTCCCTCGGCCCCGCCCCACTCGTCAAAATATTAAAATCACCAACTATTAAAACTTTACCTGCAGCCAGAACTAACTCGGATGTAAAATCACCAAACTCTTTAATAAAGTCTGTATGGTGCCCTGGTGGCCTGTATACAGTAGCCAGTACAAACATAACAGGGGATTTATCATTAACATTTGTTTCTCTGGATAATGTTATATGAAGCACCATTACTTCAAACGAGTTATACTTGAAACCTGCCCTCTGAGAAATCCTGAAAACGTTGTCATAAATTGAAGCAACACCTCCCCCTTTGCCTTTTAGACGCGGCTCATGTTTATAACAGTAATCTTGGGGGGTGGACTCATTTAAAATAATGTAATCATCAGGTTTTAGCCAGGTTTCTGTCAAACAGAGCACAGTTTAAGCATACAAGCACAAAAAGACATGAAAAGCTTAATTCAGCCCCCGCGCGCTGTTCGATGTGTACAGTGTGCATACAGAGAGCCGCGTCTACAGCCCTTAAATGCTAAATTGAGTTTTGTCTCTTCTTGCTCTTGAAATGACAAATACATACAAAACCTCGAAAGTATCCTCGAAAAAATGGTTGTTAATGTCTTAAGTGAAAGTAAACAGTTGCGAGAGAAAAGGAATGTGTATCATATTGGATGATATTATCTCTTAAAGTGACCGTGCCTAATTTACTAGCTGCTGACAGTGTTTAATCCAAGAAATGAAATGGAGAAAACCCACTCACTGCTCTTTACTGAATTACTTTGTAGAAACAAGAACAAGAAATAATCTATATTCAATTCATACAGTATATATTATGCAATGCTATTTGCATTTGATTATTCAGTTTCTGTACCTGGAGACCTACAAACTTGAAAAAACGTAAACATTTAATTTGTACATTTGTTTATTTGTGCTATTTACACAATTTCAAACAGGACCTACCGGTAAAACCTGCATCGGAGCCCTGCAAACCCCAGCTACAGCCTTGTAGAGCAGGGGTCAGCAACCTTTTTGGCATGACGTGGCATTTTTTGTTTTTCTGGTTAACCCCTGTGCCAACCCAGCCCCAGCCCAGAAAATTTGTCATCACTGGATATAGCTGTCTGTCATTTAACATTTCTATCATAAAACAAAACATAAAATATATATATAAATATATATATATAATTTTTTTTTTTATCAGGAAGAGGGTGGGGGGTCAAAGCATTTTTTTGCAGGGTCTTGAGACCCCCCCTGGCACCGCCGGTGCCTCCCAGGGTACTGTATGTTCGATAATGAAAGCAAGCTGGCAGGAGTTAGACCAGAGAACAAGATCTGGTCTCAGAGTGGTCGTTGCAAACTTTTGATCCAAGTCCACTTTCATCCGCCAGTGCCTGGAAATGGTATCTATTCCTGGAAAGAATTTTAAAATTAAATACTTTTTTTCTATTGGTGTATGTAAATTATTATTTAGTTTTTTGACTGTACTAAAGCATAAAAATACCATAATAGGCTTATGTTTGCCGATATTAAGGGAACATTCTAAGGTCATTTTCATGTTTCTCTGGAAACAAAAATGCTACAGTTTTTCTACTTTGAAATATGCTTTCAGTGTCGGAATGTCTTTTTTGTTTTCAGTATGTGTGATCCCGCCCACTGCTAATTTACCCAATTCAGGGTAGTGATGGGAAGTTTGTTTCTTTTCCGCGAACCGGTTCTTTCAGACAGTTCGATTCAATAAACCGGTTGAAAAAACCAGTTCACCGGTTCTTTTATGCTCAACGTAATGGCGTCAAGTCTATCAAACATTTAAATATATGAAGTCAGTAATCACTATAACTTTAGTCAGTTCAAAACCTCATAATCATTAAAAGTTTGCAATTAAGTTTTGCAACAATGCACCCAAATACAGTAACAACAATAATGTGCATACAAGGATTTATGTCTTGAAGATATAGCCTAAAGTAAATAAATCAGCACAGAAATAATGATCCACTTACTATACATAATCCATTGAGATTTATTCGTTATTAAATAAATAATGGATAGTTCACCCAAAAATGAAAATTCTGTCATTAATTACTCACCCTCATGTCGTTCCAAACCCGTAAGACCTCTGTGGTGCGGCTAACAGCTTCATAAAATTACGGTTAAACCCCTGATGTCACATGGATTAGTTTACCAATCTCCTTGCTGCATTTCTGGATGATGATGGTGTAAGTACCTTTGCTGTCTTTGGGAGGGTCAGAGAGCTCACAGATTCCATCAAAAATATCTTAATTTGTGTTCCGAAGATGAACAGAGGTCTTATGGGTTTGAAACCTCATGAGGATGAGTAATTAATGACAGAATTTTCATTTTTGGGTGAACTAACCCTTTAACAAGATGATAAAAAGTCATTAATTTTGTTTATTAAATGGTCTTATTCACATTTATAATATTATAAACATTTTAATGTAATTTCTCATTTTTATTAAAATTAAAATAAGAGTTATGTTAAAAATATGCTAAAGTTTTATAGTTTTCAGATAGCGCTTTGAGAATATTATTCAGCCATTAACCCCAAATCAGTCTACAGTTGTCTTTTTATTTTTATTTCAGGTAGAATTCTCATATCCTCCCATTATTCCTGGGGCGGGTCATGACAGTAACACACTTCCAGAAGAATGGAAATATCTGCCTTTCCTGGCACTGCCAGATGGAGCACACAATCATCAAGAAGGTAAAGTCTCAATTTCCACTACACTTCACTAAAACATTTGAAGGGTTTATTAAATTCTACCTAAATTATTTTATTTTGTTTTAATTGTATATTTCTGATTGGTCATTGTAAAATCAGCAGATATATCTGTGATTGGCTGTTGCTCAATGCTACAAAACATGTTGTAAATAGAAAACAGCCCTGCCCCACAAGTTGAGGGGATTGGTTACATGTTTGCGATGGTAGAAAACAGGGGCTGCTTGAGACTTGAGTCTTTAGTATGCTGCAGTACACTGATAAACTTGCACATGGGTTGTCTTTAAGCATTTTAAAAACACCAGACTGAACAAAGCAAGCAAAATAAAAACTAGATTTTTTTTTTACCATAGAGGGTTTGAATAGACTAAATAAGTTTCTTAAGTGTTAAGTTCAAGTTGCGACTCCACTGTGCAGGGACACCGCCAAGGGAAATAAGTATCACTTTTGATTGGGGCTGTGCTATATGGACAAAAAAAACCTATCGCAATTTCTTTGATCAATTTTGCGATTTCGATTTTCATCACGATTTTGACACACACAGACATGCTTGCTTTACAGTCATAAATGCATTCAGTTTGAATTTGAAACCTATTTCCAAAAGAAAACCAATTAGAACTTTATCAGAGAATTATAACATGTCTCTAGAACAGACATAAGTCAAAATAATTACTAAGTAAATGTGTGACAAAATGTCTAGACATATGGCAAAAAATTATAATAATAATAAATAAAAAAAAATCTGTGTCCAGGGTTTTTTTTTTTTTTTTGCCATGCATTGGTCATAGAGCTCATTGTTGTGGTGCCTCATGTGTTGAAATAAATTTGTTGCACCAGGTTCACACGTACTCCATCTGCAGTGCGTATACAGTCTGTGTATGCGGTGCAGAAGCAGCAGCGAGAGCGCATTATTGTAATGCGAAAGCACATTAAAATAATGCGCTAGTGCGAATCTCTCCAATCACATGAAGATTTCCTTTTGCTCTGTCACAAAACCAGACATGCGTGCTCAGATACACGCTGCTCTCACCCCACACTTAAAACTTTTCTCCTCTCACTCAAACTGTGTCCCCTGCACTCACAACTCTCTCTATGCTAATGCACTTTCGCACCTTTCTTTTTCTAACATTTCTGTTCACATCTTTTGCATCTTTTACCGCATGCAATGTGAATGCTCTGATCCGTTAACATGGGCTCGAAAAAATATGCACCACAGTGATAGTGTGTGAACCTGGAGTTACGTAGGCATAGCCTATGCCCAGTCTGTTCTGTTCTAGCTCTCCGTTTAGATGTTTATGGTCTTTTTGGGCAAGATAAGAGATTTAAACCATTTAGTTGGGTGTGTCTGCTTCACACTGACCACACAGGTAAATAATCCAACACAAAATGTAGCCTTTTTCTTTGTGAACATAATTATTCAGGAATGAATCAACATAAAGGAATTAGTATCATAGATGGATTTGAATACAAACCCTATTCCAAAAAAGCTGGGACACTGTACAAATTGTGAATAAAAACAGAATGCAATGATGTGGAAGTTTCAAATTTCAATGTTTTATTTAGAATACAACATAAATGACATATCAAATGTTTAAACTGAGAAAATTTATCATTTTAAGGGAAAAATAAGTTGATTTTAAATTTCATGGCATCAAATCTCAAAAAAGTTGGGACAAGGCCATGTTTACCACTCTGTAGCATCCCCTCTTTTTTTAAACGTCTGGGGACTGAGAAAACAAGTTGCTTAAGTTTAGGAATAGGAATGTTGTCCCATTCTTGTCTAATACAGGCTTCTAGTTGCTCAACTGTCTTCAGTGTTTGGAATAACGCCGTTTAAAAGAACGGCGTTAGGTAACGACGTCATTTTTTCAGTAACGGGGTAATCTAACTAATTACTTTTCCTGTTGTTACAACGCCGTTAACATTACTGGACATTAAATGCGGCGGTGCGTTCATAGACTGTATAAAAACATTGATGTAGTGTCCGTGACGTCACCCGTAGACTCCTGAAGTGTGTTTTTGAAGCCTAAAGTGTGTAGAGTGGGCCGTTGCCATCTTGGCAGCGTGTCACCGCGCGACTCTCCCGGACAATCAGAAATGGGCAAAAAGGCGGGAGCTAGTTGCTGAAGCCACACCCACCTAGCACGACGGCAGTGTCAGCAGCGGCAACACTGGCTAAGGCAGAGTCATTTGTTTCATGATAGCCAATCAGAGCCAGTGTTTATACGCCAGCGGCGCCAAACACACAAACATGCACGAACGCAACAGCTAAACAGAGATTCGCAGCTGCAGCAGAGATGGCGGGTCAGGCAAGCGATGAAATGTTGGCATTTTCAAGGTGGAGATATAAGCACTACTTCAAATTCATTGTGGTCAAAGGCAAGAACGTGCATGTAATGTGTACATGTAATGTGATACACACTTATCTACAAACCTAGTGGCCAAAAACGCTTTTCTTACAAAGATAATACTTGAAGTGCAGGATAAAACTCTTGCTGTCTGTTGACGTGCAATAAATATCCAAACTTATGTACGAACGCCTGTCTGTTCTACTCATTTTAGCTGACTTGTGAAAACTGCTAAAAAAAAAAAATCTTTGACATATAGCAACTTTTTTTTTTTTTTTTTTTTTACAGTAACGCAAAATAGTTACTTTCCCTGGTAACGAGTTACTTTTATTATTGAGTAATTCAGTTACTAACTCAGTTACTTTTTGGAACAAGTAGTGAGTAACTATAACTAATTACTTTTTTAACCCTCTGGAGTCTAAGGGTATTTTTGGGGCCTGGAGAAGTTTTGTCATGCCCTGACATTTGTGCTTTTTTCAGTTTCTTACAAATATCTAAATGGGTAAAGTCTAATCTCACTGTAATCAGCACAAACTAGGCTATAATAATATGTGAAATGCATGCATGTAGATGATTGTATTTTTGAGAAAAAAAATGTTATGCGTGGTTAGTGAAAAACGAAAAATGTTAAATCACTCGAATAAGGCCATAAAACACATAAAGAACAATGGTTCCCGGGATTTTTGAGAACTGGAGCTTGTAGCCTAGAATTTTTCTTTCTAAATTATGTGAAAATCATCTTGTTTACTCACTCACAGAAAACAATATATTGATTTAAATTTTCTAAGACACTTTTTGTTGGTAAAAGTCATATGCGAGTAGGCGTCAACTATCATGAATATCATTGTGATTTACATCTGAGAAGACGAAGGCCTGCATAATGAGCTGCATAATGAGCCTCTCAGTCATCTGTGCCACTGAGAGAGAAGAGTTACAAGAAAGAATGTGAGAACAAAATAAATTAATTTTTTAATTATATAATTTTATGTTTGTAGTTTATTTATAATATATTTAATTATCCCACAACATACTTTAATATCCACTTGGGGGAGCAGTTAAACAGTTTATCAGGAACGCTCAAAGCTGATTTCCAAACAATTTTTTTTGCATCATTACAATCATCACACAATCCTTCAGAAATCCTTTTAACAATCTTATTTTCTACAAAAAAAACATTAATTGTTGTTATTATTATCATTATTATTATTATTATTAATGTTGAAAAGAGCTGAGAATATTTTTTAGGTTTTTTAGGGGGAATAAATTGAAAGAACAGCATTGTTTTTACATTTGTTACAGTTATCTATTTGTTACATTTATATTATTTACATCAAGCTTTTGAATGATATAGTATTGTATATTGTTATTGAAACTTCATAATGTTTCACTTGATTATACATTTAGTCAGGAATTATAGTTTGGAAAAAGTCTTTGGAAAAAGTCTAACTAGTAAAATGTTTACACTATATGTGAAAACTAGTACAAGTATATAAATAAATAAAAAGAGACTTACTCATGTTTATGATCTCTGCTGAATAAAGTGCTTCATTCTTTTTTTTCTGAGGAAATCCATTTCTCAAATCCTCAACCACATCACATCTTTTTGGGGTGAATTATGTCTTATTCCTCTCATCGCGAAGCAAACAGTAAATTAAAAGAACTTGAAGAACAGTCTCGCTGCTTTTTCTTCTGTGTGGGCGTATTCAAGCCGCGAGCTTCAGTTTGAATCTGAATAGCGCGTTCAGTGTGGGGGCGTGGTCACATTACATATAATGAAGGGAGACATGAAAAACAGACATCGCGTTGTTTTCATATGGATTACTTTATCACAGAATATGGCACTTGTTTAGTTTAAAAGTAGACATGTCAAGCTTTCTATAGATATCTCTCTCATGTCTCTTCGTTGAGTATTCACGGACTTACAGTTCATTTTAATGACGTGTTTGTAAATGAAGATCAGCGCAGACAAAGGCTGCAGACAGCCAACCTTGTTTGTTATCTTTATTTTATAAGTGCACAAAGTTTTGTTGTTATTATGTCTGTATCCAAAAAAAAGTAGACCCTTTACAGATTCGATTGATGTATTGCTCTTATCTGTACAATTAAAACTGAAAGTTCTTTTCAGGGTTATCAGGAGAAAATGACTCAAAACGCGTATCCGTGTTAATCGACTCCAGAGGGATAAAGTAATGTTCTAAGTTCCAGAGCACAGCGGCCTCCAGCGAGCAATGTTCTCAGTATTTTCCGCCTGCGTGCGTAGCGGAGCTGAGATGCTCGCCGCCCCTTCGGGACCTCTTACACCAGAGGTCAGTCTCGCGAGACTGATTCCCTTAGGAGATTAATTAGCAGCGTGGAAACTACTGCCAAATGTATCTCAATGGGTCCTGCATACAGTAGATAAAGGCTACCGTATTCAGTTCTGCTCTGCACCGCCGAGAACGGGGTCATTCCGACAATAGTCGGCCCCAGGCAGGGTCTGGTTATGGAACAGGAAGTGAAAACCCTATTAGAGAAGGAGGCCATCGAGGTGGTCCCTCCTCAAGACAGGGAGTCCGGGTTCTACAGCCGGTATTTCATAGTTCCGAAGAAGGATGGGGGGTTGCGTCCGATTATAGACTTGAGGGTCTTAAATCGTTCAGTTATGAGATTGAAGTTCAAAATGCTCACGATCAAGCATGTTATAGCTCAGATCAGGGGGACTGGTTTGTCACAATAGATCTCAAAGATGCAAACTTCCACATATCCATCCTTCCACAACACAGGACGTTTCTGAGGTTCGCTTTCGGGGGCGAAGCCTACCAATATCGAGTACTTCTCAAAATGTGTAGACGTGGCTCTGGTTCCCCTGGTTTCTGGTGGATGCAGGGCATCCGCATTCTCAACTATATCGATGATTGGTTGATTTTTAGCCCAGTCAGAGCAGGTTGCGGCTCGGCATCGAGATGTCGTTCTCGCACATATGGGGGAGCTGGGTTTGAGACTGAATGCCAAGAAGAGTGTACTTTCTCCGGTTCAGAGAACCACCTATCTAGGCGTAGTATGGGATTCGACCGCGATGCAGGCACGATTGTCCCTTGCTCGTATCAAGTCAATCCTCATCTCAGTCAAGAAAGTCAGAGAAGGCCAGCCACTCACTGTCAAACAATTTCAAAGATTGTTGGGTCTGATGGCAGCTGCGTCCAACGTGATACCTCTTGGCCTGCTGTACATGAGACCCCTACTGTGGTGGCTCAAGACCAAGGGATTTTCCCCGAGGGGCAATCCACTTCGCACTATCAAGGTCACCCGGCGCAGCCTCCGTGCCTTAGACATGTGTAAGAAACCTTGGTTCTTGAATCCGGGCCCGGTGCTGGGAGCTCCTTGTCGCCGTGTAATACTAGCGACGGAAGCATCCCTCACTTGCTGGGGTGCAGTCATGAGTGGCCACCCTGCCCGTGGTCTGTGGAGCGGTCGCCATCTGACATGGCATATCAATTGTCTAGAAATGCTAGCAGTTTATCATGCACTGAAGCACTTCCTCCCAGACCTAAGGGGTCACCATGTGTTGGTGCGCACCGACAACACATAGGTGGTCTCTTACATCAACCACCAGGGAGGTCTGCATTCGCGCCCCTTGTACAAGCTGGCGCACCAGATCCTTGTGTGGTCCCAGAGCAAACTCCTCTCATTAAGAGCAGTATATATTCCTGGGAAACTAAATAAGGGAGCAGACATACTGTCGAGGCAGGGGTCGAGGCCGGGGAATGGAGGCTTCACCCCGAGGTGGTGAAGCAGATATGGAGAGTTTTTGGCAGGGCTCAAGTAGACCTTTTTGCGACTCAAGAGACATCTCAATGTCCCCTTTGGTTCTCTCTAGTTCATCCAGCTCCTCTGGGACTGGACACTATGGTGCAGACCTGGCCGAGGCTTCGTCTGTACGCCTCTCCCCCTATTGCTCTGCTCCCGGGAGTTCTGGCGAGAGTACGCCGGGACGGGATCTGTCTGTTATTAGTAGCCCCGTTCTGGCCGGGCCGAGTATGTTTCGCAGACCTGGTCTCGCTCCTCGACGGCTCTCCATGGGAGATAACGATCAGGATAGACCTACTCTCACAGGCGCAAGGCACGATAATTCACCCTCGCCCGGAGTTGTGGAAGCTGTGGGTGTGGCCCCTGAGGGGGCATAACTATTAGCAGCTGGTCTCTCAACCGAGGTTGTTGAGACCCTCCTCCAATCCAGAGCTCCCTCAACGGGGAAACTGTACGCCCTGAGGTGGAAACTCTTCACCTCATGGTGCAGAGACCGCCAGCAAGACCCAGCAAACTGCCCAGTTGGTACAGTTCTGGAGTTTCTACAGGCCAGGCTCTCTGCAGGGTTGACCCACTCCACGCTGAAGGTTTACGTGGCGGCCATTGCGGCCAACCACGCCCTTCTTGATGGCCAGTCTTTGGGAAGACACCCCTTAGTTACATGTTTCCTCCATGGTGCGCTAAGGCTGAGACCTCCAGTACAGTCCTGTGTTCCCCCCTGGGACTTGGGTGTGGTGTTAGAGGCTCTTTGCAAATCTCTATTCAAACCGATTCAAGATATCTCAGACAGACATCTGACTCTTAAAACCGCCTTTCTGTTGGCAATTACCTCTCTGAGGAGAGTAAGGGATTTACAGGCCCTCTCAGTGGCCCCTACCTATCTTGATTTTGCACCTGGCATGACCAAAGTGTTCATATACCCTCAAGCGGGATATGTTCCTAAGGTGCCCTCTATCACACCACAACCTGTAGTGCTGCAGGCCTTCTGTCCTCCTCCCTTTCGGGAGCCCGACCAAGAGAAGCTAAATTGTGTGTGTCCAGCTCGAGCGCTGGATGCATATGTCCACAGAGCTGCCCTGTGGAGAAAAACTTTGCAAGATTCTATGGCTTAGACATGCCAGTCACTCCAGTCCTGTCATCCTAAGCTGTGCTCTTCGGATACACACTAGGCAGGGGTTTGGTAGTCTGGCAGCATTGGTACTCGTTCCCCAAAGCGTTTTCGACAAAGCTCGAGTTCCTGAAGAGGAATGTCTCTAGGTTACGTATGTAACCCTAGTTCCTCGAGGGAACGAGACGCTGCGTCTCGAGGCCATACCCCCGGCACCCCTGCCGGCGCTTGCTGGTACTCGAAAGCTGAAGCCAGCTGCGCGGCTCGTGCCTTTATAGCTTCCTGGTCGCTTACGTCACCCCGCCTGTGATGTCACGCTCTTCTATAAGACAGATTAGATATGATATTCAGAGTCGCTCACGCCAAATGCGTTCCCCAAAGCGTTTTCAATGCAGCGTCTCATTCCCTCGAGGAACTAGGGTTACATACGTAACCTAGAGACGTTTTCCACTTTGCCACAGTTCATTTTAAATAAGCCTTGGCCCAGAGAAAGCACCTGCGCTTCTGGAAGTATTCCTGAGCCCATATTGTGATTTCCATTACAGTAGCATTCCTGTATGTAATGCAGTCTAAGGGCCCAAATGTTTATGCACACTAGGGATTACCAATATGGTGGTGCGGCAGATTAACTTTCATGATGTCATGAGCAATCCAGTTCTCTATTATATAGATCAGTGTGACCAACTCTTACTAAGTGTTTCCATATCTCTACAATAACTACCATTTGCCAGTGGTGGAAAGAGTACTGAATATTTGTACTTAAGTACAAGTACTGTAAGTAAAAATAAAAAGTACTCCTCTCAAAAAATTAGTACAAGTTACTAGTTACTTTTTAGCTGGTTATATTTAATTACCAAAAAATATTCATGCTTTCATGCTTGGTGGTTCGAAAAACACATTATTTTTAACATAATTTACATTATTACAATACCTTTTTCTCCAGCTTGGCACAAATGTCTCAATAAGTTCTGGGTTTGAAGAAGACCTGCCTTCCGAAAAACAAAATGTGTTGTGATTGGTTAGCTGTGTGTTGTAATTGGCGAACAGCTCAGGCGGTGTTTCAGTACCGCCTGCCCCTTGCCAAAGCAGCAAGCTCACTCTGATAAGGATGGCATCAATATTGCCATATCAATTTGATATTGTTTTGGAAAACAACGCCGTAGTCCAAACTAGGGATGCACCGTTTGACCGGCCATAAATCAGAACCGGCCGGTTTTTGCTTAAAATACACGATCGGCAATCGGCTGGTTTTTGGTCTTTTTTCGGCCGATTTTTCCGGAAGTGCGCCCGCGTGCACAGACTACATTGTAATCATTCGCTATCATGTCAGTTGTGTGGAAGTATTTCGAAATCTGTGCACAGGACACGGGCAACCGATCAGCACTGGAAGCGCAGAGCTACATGTCTGAAGCACAGATAGCAGGAAGCGAACTGCCAACTGCACAAAATAAGAGTCCCTTTCCAGCTCACTGAAGCTGTGCGAGTGTACTTTACCTGTTCGCACCCTGGACAGGCGGAGACAGTGAAGGGATGTTCAGCTCAACTTCTCATGTGTTGGATGAGAAATGAAACGGACTAAACTGTGACAAAACTGATTTTTTTTTTTTTTTTGTAAAGTAGAACTTGCATACATGTTTGAAAAGCCAGAAGTAAACGTCGGTTCTGTATAGGATGATTATTTTTATTTTAACTTAAGATTATATCGACTGAATTTGATTTTAAAATCACCTGTAGTAGCACAATGAAAAAGTGTTTCATTCATCCAATTAAAAAATATCTAGGGTAATGATCACATCTATATTTTTTAACTTGAGACAATAGTTATTTATTTTTCATTGGCATGTGAATTATTACCTTTTTTTTTTTTTAAATTGGATGAATGAAACACTTTGAGTCTTTGTTTTATTCGCACCAACATTATTAGATTTTAACTTTTTGGAATAATATTTATATAGCATACCTTTATTTAGTCTTTCTGGTAAAGACCTTGTTTTAAATTTAAAACCAAATTTAAAAACTAAAATACTGAATGCTAATGCTGAATGTGTGTTGATTGTGGTGTTTGGACTGTAGAACTATGCAGTTGTTGCCTTTAATTTCACATGGTTACAGTTAATCTTTTAATTTAAGGCCAGTTCTATGTAGTTCTATGGAGTTTATTTCAGATGGTTACCGTTATTGTTTTCAATAGCCAAAACCAGTTTGGCCTATTAAATACCAAATAAACATATTGTTTATGCACACTTTCCTTCATTCCTTTTTGTTGCTTAAAGAGTAAAAAAAAAAAAATTGGATGTCGGAATCGGCCAGTTTGCTTGTAAAAAAATCGTTATCAGAATCGGCCATGAAAAATCGTGATCGTGCATCCCTAGTCCTAACAAGCTGTTTATTTTAGTTCTTGAAAAGGGATTTTAAAAAAAATGAAATATCTCCCTTTGGAGTGGACTTTGAGATTTGTAACTTTGTAGATCTTTGTTATGCCCAAACATACACACTAGACACTGACTAAAATTCAAAAAGTGAAAAAGCATAATAGGACCCCATTAAGAATAACTGCTTGTTACGTCTGACATCATCCTTCACCACTTCTGGGACCTAATGCTCTGCCAGATGCCCCCCAAAAAACAACAAACTGATTCAGCTAAAATATTAGTGTCTGAGACACTGTGAGCATGGAGACTGTAGTGTGCAAAGCAAATTACGCTTAGCTTAAATACGTAATATTAATGAAATAGTGTTAATAAATGGCTGCTAGGGCTAGGTGAAATATCTAACGACATGATCATGCGCATCTAGTCAGTAAATCTGGTTCTGTGATTACCACTAAATCGCCATCACCTGCTTTTAATTGGAGTGGCATTTAATAGACAGAGCCGTAGATCACCGACAAGCTACGCAATATCGCGTTCATTATCGAAAGCGATTCATCTGGGATAATGAACGCGATATTGCGAGTTTATTTCCAATTCCACCAGAGCTCCATTTGATGGCAGGTAGAATGTACCATGAATTTGTGCTCATTTCCTTGCCTGTATTGGTCAATTAGCCTATCATGCGATTCGGCGTTACCTCACTTTATTGACCAGTCAAGAGTCAAACTATTTCCTGAGTGCAAGTGTAGCCAACAGCCACAGCTCAGCAATAGTCTATAGTCTTATAGCCTATTATTTCATTCACAATGAATGATCTTAAAATTTGATAGTAAATTATTACAGGTTATTTTTAAGTGTTATGAACTTGCCAGTTTTCATGAAATTGTATTATTTTGTGTTACAGAGGCAATCTTTCAGGATTGTTTGATTTTTTTTTTCTGTCCACGTTACTTTGCTGAGTAACTAATTACTTTTACAGTGTGGTAACTGAGTTACTAACTCAATTACATTTTGGAAGAAGTAATTTGTAACTGTAACTAATTACTTTTTTAAAGTAAGATGACCAACACTGATTGTAATGACTGTTTATATATACCCATATACCTGAATTAAGTACATTTCTGCAGCTGTTATTATGTTTAAATGAAAACGAAAGGAGGCAGAGGTGTTTGATATCCTATTTCGATTTATTGTAAATATACAGTGAGGAAAATTGCAGTAGCCATGGTCAGCTGACTGAAGTTATCAAGTACGCTGCTGTTTGCAGATTTACCAGATTTGCGTCATCGCAGATATCACACTCCCGAGTCGAATGCACAAAGTCTGAACTACCGAGGATGCACGTCCAAAATCAGCGTACTACGTATTGAGAAACGCGCGCAGACCTATGTCACCAGTCTATTTGCCTAATCTTCCCGGTACTTTACACCACGGTGGAACACAGCAAGCAACAGGTCTGGGGGGAAAATAGTTCCTGGTGAAAAAAATTCCTGGTACAAATGTTCCGGGTAATATCAGTGGAAATGCAACATTAGTGACAGTCTCCGCATTTCAGTGTAGCCTGTGTTGCCTCTTTTCAGAAGTACTGTATGATTTGTAGCGTTTTAGAAGCAAGCCATTCCTTCAAGAAATTCAGTCTATTCAGGACTCTTTTACTCTGCCAGGTCTATTTTAGGGAAGAATCTTTCTAACTGCTTTGAACTTACGCCTTTGTGCACCATAGCAATCACTTCTAGACCATAACAGATCAGATGAATTACTTACTGTTATCTGGATGTCAGTCTCTTTATTTATCCTCCATCTTTGATGAAATAATGCAATGTTGTGATTGATGCAGTATGTGGTCTGGCATTGACATGTTGAAAAATGCAAGGTCTTACCTGAAAGAGACAACGTCTGGATTGATGGTGCCTTTCCAGATGTGTAAGCTGTCCATGCCACACGCACCCATGCAACCCCATACCATCAGAGATGCAGGCTTCTGAACTGAGCGCTGATAACAACTTGGGTTGTCCTTGTCCTCTTTAGTCTGGATGACATGGCGTCCCAGTTTTCCAAAAAGAACTTCAAATTTTGATTCGTCTGACCACAGATCAGTTTTCCACTTTGCCCACAGTCCATTTTAAGTGAGCCTTGGCCCAGAGAAAACGCCTGCACTTCTGGATCATGTTTAGATATGGCTTATTTTTTGACCTATAGAGTTTTAGCCGGCAATGGCTAATGGCACGGTGGATTGTGTTCACTGACAATGTTTTCTGGAAGTATTCCTGAGCCCATGTTGTGATTTCCATTACAGTAGCATGTGATCCAGTACCGTCTAAGGGCCCGAGGATAATGGGCATCCAGTATGGTTTTCCGGCCTTGACCCTTATGCACAGAGATTGTTTCAGATTCTCTGAATCTTTGAATGATATTATACACTGTAGATGATGATAGCTTCAAACTCTTTGCAATTTTTCTCTAAAACTCTCCTTTCTGATATTACTTCACTATTTTTTGCCGCAGCATTGGGGGAATTGGTGATCCTCTGCCCATCTTAAATTCTGAGAGACTCTGCCACCCTGAGAGGCTCTTTTTATTCCCAATCATGTTGCCAATTGACCTAATAAGTTGCAAATTTGTGCTCCAGCTGTTCCTTATATGTACATTTAACTTTTCCGACCTCTTATTGCTACCTGTCCCAACTTTTTTGGAATGTGTAGTTCTCATGAAATCCAAAATGAGCCAGTATTTGGCATGACATTTCAAAATGTCTAACTTTCAGCATTTGATATGTTATCTATATTCTATTGTGAATAAAATATAAGTTTATGAGATTTGTAAATTATTCCATTCCTATTTTACTCACGATTTGTACAGTGTCCCAACTTTTTTGGAATTGGGTTTGTAATCATAAATTAAGTTTTGATATAGTTATGGTCAGAAATGTACAAAGTATCTTCATAGAACATGATCTTTACTTAATATCCTAATGATTTTTGGCTTCAAAAAAAAAAATTTTTGACCCATACAATATTTAAAATAGCTAAAAATATACCCCAGCGACTTAAGACTGGTTTTGTGGTCCAGGGTCTCATGTAGTTTATGTAGATAAATTGGCTATATTTTTTACTACTGCTCTGGGGAGGCGCAGCCAACACTTTAAAAACCCCTGCGATAAACAATACACAATACATTCACTACAGAAACCCCTGCGATAAACAATACACAATACATTCACTACAGACAATCATCGAAATGGGGTCAGATCTAGTGTATAGTTCAGAGTGAAAATATACATGTGCACAAGCCATACAAAATAAGCAGCAGAGTAATACAGTCAGAGTAGTCCCTCATTGAGTGGATACACCAAGCAACCTGTATTGAACCATCATAAATACCACAAAGCCCAAATGAATGCACATTCTAGGACCTCAATCAAAACCACAATCAATTCCACACACAATTTTATGAGTGTATAATATCAAAGTGAAAATCAAAGTGAAGTGACATTCAGCCAAGTATGGTGACCCATACTCAGAATTTGTGCTCTGCATTTAACCCATCCGAAATGCACACACACAGAGCAGTGAACACACACACACACTGTGAGCACACACCCGGAGCAGTGGGCAGCCATTTATGCTGCGGCGCCCGGGGAGCAGTTGGGGGTTCGATGCCTTGCTCAAGGGCACCTAAGTCGTGGTATTGAAGGTGGAGAGAGAACTGTAAATGCACTCCCCCCACCCACAATTCCTGCCGGCCCGGGACTCAAACTCACAACCTTTCGATTGGGAGTCCGACTCTCTAACCATTAGGCCACGACTTAATATGGGGGAAAACGTGCATTTTCAACAACAACGACAAGACAAAACAAAGCAAACTTTAAGCCTCAGTGTGAAACAGCTAACCAAGCATGCACATGTAAGTGCAGCTGATGAGCTTTCTTAAATCCTCAAAACTAATGCTCTAATATTTTTACCTTTGACCTTGTTGAGAGACCACAAGGCAACGTCAGTCCTGGTGTGTCGATGTCCTGCAGACTTTAGCTCCTTCCCTGAAAAATCCCTCCCCTGCCTACAGCCTTAGTAATCCTTAAAGGGTACATAACATACACAGTTTCACCCAATCTCATGTAGAGATCGACCAATATATCGGTCGGCCGATATATTGGGCCTATATTTGTCATTTTTTAATATATCAGCATCGGCCGATATCCTTGTTTAGTAGCGCCGATTTAAAGTCAGGCACGTCGGCGGGCAGCCCCGTGTTATTGGTGCGTTGCTGCTGCCTCGTGAAGAACCCCAAGCCAAAACTTTTGGAAGATTCAACAACAGTCCTGGGAGATAAAGGTAGTCATAGAATTTCTCTCTGTAAATGGGGTGGAGAAGTTGACAGCTCTCACAGACACTGCAGCGTGATTGAGGGCTAGCCTACATTACTCCGCCCCGCTCACAGACAGCACCGAGCTCGGAGAGACAGCTGTCCTGGAGCTTCCCAGAACGGTGAATGATATTTGTTCGGAAGCATGGTTTGATGCAGACAATAACCAGTTATTCATCCAACTCATTTGTATTTAGGGATGTCAATATTCGATAATTTCAATGATCGATCGTTGTTTAAATTATCGATCAATTAATAACCTTAATGCTGCAAAATGCGTCTGCAGCGGTATTATTATTATTGTTTCAAAAGCCACTTGGAAAAAAAGCTTTCTCACCCGAATTAAAGGAGTTTTAGTCTGAATAAAATGTTAGTAGCAGGACTGTAAAATGAATAGATCATTTGATAAAATGAAGAGAGCGCGCCATACATTGGAGATCATTTTACTTTGTAGAATGTTTCCCGTCAAGGAGACCGCTGAATGCGCCTCTTTAAATGGTTTCATGGTGCTCGTTGTTGTATTTTAAAACGCAACTGCAATGTTTTCAAATGACACTATAGTAGTGGTGCAACGGATCATCATTGATCCGTGATCCGTTCGGATCAATATCTTCGGTTCGGCACACACGTGACCCGCGGACTGATTTATAAAAAAAAAAAGTTGCGTATGTTCAGTCCACACTCAGTGGTCATGGCGAGCGGAGGAACGGAGGAGCTTGAGCGCCCCGCGCATTTTGGCTTCCCTGTCAGATATAATGATGAAGGAAAGAGGTTAGAGTAAAACCGTGACGGTGCGTAGAGCCACGTTACGACATCCCGTCGCGCACCCACTTCAGCGGAAAGATTGTGCCAGATCTTTAAGAAAAAAGTTGTGGATGAACTATCCCGAGCATCCTCTGTTGCGCTCACGACAGAAGGGTGGAGAGCTCTGTGACGATAACTGCTCACCATCACAGCATACTGGGAGATGAGAAGTCCAGCTATTATGTTAAAAAGAAGATATTATGCCATGTGCACTTTAAGTTGATTTCATATATTTTAATTTAATAATTTAATGTTAATAAAAAAGACAAAACGTATGTTTATTTGTCTTGGCCTTTTTTTTTTTGCTGATCTGAAAAATGATCCGATCCATATGAGGACGAGCAAGCGCGGGTTTGACTAGATGTATTTGGAGGTTATTGCTCACGTCTCGTTCTGCACATATCCAAATGTTTCCATATTCACAATGTATCTGAATGTTAAACTATAATTTTTTTTTATTTTTTTTTATGTAAACTTGACGGAAAAGATCATCCTCTTCACATGAGCAAAAACGTGCATAACAGCAGAGTGGACCGGTATACTACGGTCTATTTAAACTGAACAGTGTAACCTTTTATATGTTTGGTTGACTGTACTTTATTTTAATAATGAACAGACTGCGATGTAAGTTTGAAATAAGAATGCACTTTAGATGTTCTGTGTCATTTATAGCAAACAGAAATGTTGCTGGTTGCTAGTGTGTTTGCAGCACTACTGTTATTTATTTTTTATATATATATTTATATATATATTTTTTTTTTTCAGTTTAATTGATTTTATTTCTAAAATTTTATGTAAATGATTTACTGTTTTATATATTTAATACTTGGTCAGTTTATTGATTTGTTTGGTTAACTTTGGATACATTTTTTATTTTAATACCGTGCAGTGCACAAAATTAAGATTCGAGAGATGGTTCAAGTCAGTGCTCAATAAATGATGATAAGTTTAAAAATGTTGTGCATCCACTTATTATTAGTGTGACATTTTAGCATGCAAATGAAGGGGAAAACTTCAAGATATCGGCCCTAAAAATCGGCAGCACATATCGGCCATCGGCTGAACCTGACCTCTAAACATTGGCATCGGCTATAGAAAAACCCATATCGGTCGATCTTTAATCTCATGTTAATCTTAAGTACCTATAGAGTAGTACTGCATCATTCATATATCCAAAATGTCTTTAGTTTTATCATATTTATAGAAGAAATAGCTTTCCGATTCTCTCCAGAAAAAGCCAAGCTCCTGGAGGCGTGCTATGGGTGGAGCTATAATACTGATGTTTCGTGTTGTTTCCATTCACATATTCACTTATGTGCTGATTTCCAACAAAAGACAGAAATCTGATGCAACTGTACTTAAATGAATGGGGTCTTTTATCACAGGTTTTATCTCCATGTTTTAATAGCAAACGATGTGCAAATCCAGCATCAACTTGGTCCTTGTTTATAAAACATTCGTCACTCAAATGACCAGAACAAACAAAGGCACTTGATACACTCTGTTGCTGCCCCGGAAAAACAAACTGCATCCACTGTTCGTGTAACACTAGGTACTTTGGGAAGCTGAACACGGTAAACTTTCCCTCACATCCAAAAACGCAGTTATTTGGAGACATTCTCGAACAAATCCTATGCAGCTGCCGATTATTTCCCGATGAACCGCATTGATGTGCGTGGTCTCGCTCTCCTCTGGTCAACGTGTGCGCGGATTCACTTTTCCGAGAGAAATGCTCATATAAGGAGTTCCACTCTCGTCTACGTCATTAAATCCACGATCGGAAAAAAAACAGCCGAAACTTGTACCAACCCAGAGGTAAGATTTTCGGCACAGAAATTCTCAGTCATTCTTCTAAATAATTTTTTTAAACTTTGGCCATGTTTAGCATGAGAATCCATCTCCTTAACACTGTGAACAACTCTGAATACATGAAACACCATTGTACCCCCCCCCCTTTAAGACTTTGATTAGCTTGTTCAGGTTGTGTTTGATTAGGGTTGGAGCTGAACTTTGCGAGGCAGTGGCACTCCACTACAAACCTTATACACCTTATACACAACTTTCCAATTCAATTTCAGTGTCAATTCAATTCAATTCAACTTTGCCTCAGCGCAATGAAACGAGTGCTGAAAAGGTACAGGTGACGAGGGAGAGTATCAGTAGAACAACAGTGTTCAGTGCCACGTGCTTTGTCATTCCATTAAAGCACAAAAGAAACTATGATCTGTAGTATGCTTTAAGTTAAGACATGAAGTTATCAAAAGGCACCCTTTTTTGGAGGTTCTGCCAACTTTTGGAGTTCATGGTCCATTTTGGAGATCTCTGATCTGCAGTTAAACCTACTTGCATCTAACATTTCCTATTCAACTCGTTAGCTGAGCTCATTAGTAGAGAGTTTAAGATGTGGAAGTGGATCAGAAAAGGTAGAGTTGTGAGAAAATACGATGTGTGTCAGACTCATATCATGTTCAGCAGCTGCAGCTCTTAAAGTAATAGCAGCCAAAAAAAAATGAATAACCCAGCTGTTGTGATGTTTGTTAATCAAAGAACAAAAGAAAAAAGAGGAAATCAATAACTTTTGTTGCTTTAAGGTTCTATATATCTATATTTAATTTAAAATTTAGTTTTATTTAGTTTTTATTTAGAATTTAGTTTTATTCCATTTCTGTATAATTCCTACTTGCTGAAGGGCACAGGTAGCAAAATATGATATTTATTATGATGGGTTTATGTGAAGATTGTTTTAAGTTCACTTAATTAGGTGTTATTTTTTTAAGCCTAATAAATGTTAAAATTAATAGCTCTTAATTATACTGTCATGTTGAATGGCTATAATCAATTGTTAAAAATTAAGGGGAAAAACTATTTCATAGAGACATCAGTAGCATTTGTATCAGTAGCAACATTTCCACTGTCAGACAAAAAGCGGGCGTGCTAGTGTGTGCCAGGGCCAGTCGCGTTCCCACAGTCACTTCAGGTGCTTGGAAAAACGTTTTAAAATATTTGATTAAATGATAGTTTGGTTTGCAGAGATCAAAGCTTAATCTAGCTCAGGACTGTTTTGATTATCATAACCAAGTAAGGTATTTTAAGAGAGATTACTCTACCAGTCAAAAGTTTTTGAATGGTAACGTTAAGATTTTTTATGTGTTTTTTTTTTAAAGAAGTCTCTTCTGCTCACCAAGTCTGCATTTATTTGATCCAAAATGCAACAAAAGCAGTAATATTGTGCAGTATTTTTATGATTTAATATAAATGCTTTCTATTTAAATATATTTTAAAATGTAATTTATTCTTGTGATCAAAGCAGAATTTTCTCCAGTGTTCAGTGTGACATGATCTTCAGAAATCATCCTAATATGCTGATTTGCTGCTCAAGAAACATTATTATTATTATTATTATTATTATTATTATCAATATTTAAAACAGTTGAGTAAATTTTTTTCAGGATTCATTGATGAATATAAAGATCCAGAGATCGGAATTTATCTGAAATAAAAAGCTTTTGTAACATTATACGCAATACCATTCAAAAGCTTGGAGTCAATATCATTTTTTATTTTTATTTTTTAATTGGGGGGGGGTTATTGTAGAAATAATACTTCTGTTTAGCAAGGATGCTCTATTTCAGATAAATGCTGATCTTCTGAAACTTTCTATTCATCAAATTAACTTATGAACGAAAAAATATATTCAGCTGTTTTCTACATAATAATGATAATAATGTTTTTTGGAGCAGCAAATCAGTATATTAGAATGATTTCTTAAGGATCATGTGACTGGAGTAAAGTGTCACAGTCTTCTGTCTTTCTGTCACTGTCTTCTATGAGTGTTGTTTGTTTGGTGCCATGTGCTCTCTCCAGTCCTTTTCTGACCCCGCCCACCTTGTCACCTCATCATTGTTGTAGTTGCTTCACCTGTGTTTCTCCCTTGCTCCCGGACTCATTTACCTTCACTCTTAACACCTGTAATTCACTTACACACACACACAGCTGTTCCCCATTTGTTCATTAGTATATATTCTTGTCTCACCCACCACTCTGCCTGGCTGTATTGTTTAATGTTACCTGTGATTTGTAAGTGTTCCTGGTTCATGTGTTTTTTGCATCTTGGTTTTGTTTTTGCCGTGTTGGCCTTTTTGTTCTATTAATGTTAATCGTAGTTGTGTTGGTTTATTGTGGTTTTTTTTATTCCTACTGGTCTTGTTCCTGTGATTTGCTTCTGTTTTTGTTTTTGCCGTGTCAGCCTTTTTGTTCTCTTTTATTAAAAAGTTATAATTTCCCTGCATTTGGACCCAGACCCTGTTTCTTCCTCTGCGCGTCCTACCGCGCTGTGACATAATGATGCTAAAAATTCAGCCTTGAAATCACAGGAATAAATGACATTTTAAAATATATTCAAATATAAAAAAGTTATTTTAAATAGTAAAAAAATTGTTAAAAAAAATTCTGTTTTTGCTGTACTTTAAATCAAATACATGCAGGCTTGATGAGCAGAAGATACTTCTTTAAAAACAATGTTACTGTTTAAAAATGTTTGACTGGTAGTATATATTGTGAATAAAATTGTTTATGCAAAAATAAAACATCTAATCACTTACCTTTATTTTGTTATTATCTTATCCATATTATATATACTTACGAAAGGAGATGTTAGGCAGAATGATGTCATTCAGTTAATTTTTATATAGTAATTAAATGGTAAATAAGAAAGTTTCTCTGTCATCTCATTTTGTTTGTCAAATATATTTATTTGTATAAATTAACTGTATAATAATTGTAATTAATATTATTTCCCAAAGCTGAAGTGATTAGACTATCTTTTATTTATTTGTTATGTATAACAGTATTTTAACTAATTGCAAGAGCTGAATAATCAATCAAATTCTATTGATTAATTGGTGAAATAATTGACGATTAGTCGATTAATCATTCTGATAATCATTAGATTAATCGATTATCAAAATAATTGTTTGTTGCAGCCCTAATTCAATGTTGCTTTATTGTTGTGTTTTAATGTGTGAAAGTGAGAAAACACTGTTGATATTTTAATGTAAGAAGATGGTATTGTATTACCAGACTGCATATCTGTTATTAAACAGTACTTTGTGTTTCTTTACGGACAGACACTATCTACTTTCATTTGCCCCCTCTGGATGGCCAGCAGAAATGTGTTTATGGAGTTTCTTGCTACAGACAGATGGAGGCTAAGGTTTGTCCATGAATAATTTATACTAATTCTTGTCACATTTTGCTGTTTTGTTTATTTTATAAAAAGAGAAAAAGAAAATTGATTTAATTTTAGTATCATTTTAGATTAGAGAACACTATAAACAGTTGCTTATTAGCCTGCATATTATTAACATGGTTGTTTATTAGCATTTACTGTATAAAGCACATATTAATGTCTTATGCTGTATGACCATATTCTAGATCCCTTAACCCTATCCTATACCTTAACATAACTACTACAACAACGTCCTTACTATCAACAAGCAGCAAATTAGGAGCTGATTGAGGGAAAACCCTTAGTTAATAATGAATATGTGTTCCCTAATCTAAAGTGTAACATTCATTTTTAATTGATATAGTGGAGGGGAGCATAAGCCAGAAGAATGTAGTCTGATGCTATCATAATGATAGCATGCAGTTATTAGTAAAAGAGATGTTTCTTAATGAAGTCAGAATTAAAGGATAATGTAAAATGGTTTCCTCAATCCAACATAATCATTTCTTCTTAATAAAAAATAAATGAGGTATTTTGACAGATACTGTAATCACATTGTGTCTAATCTGATATTTTAATGTTTTGTGTTACAGGCACTAAAAGTACGAGAGGCTGATATCACAAGAGAGACAGTTCAGAAGAGTGTTTGTGTTCTTAGTCGATTGGTAAGACATGTATATGGCAGAGAAACCTTTATTTACATAAAAATACCTGCTTGTTTCTGAAAATTATTAATGTAATGTATTGTTGTTTCAGCCGCTGTTTGGTCTGATACAGGCTAAACTTCAGCTCATAACTCACGCTTACTTTGAAGAAAAAGATTTCTCTCAGATCTCCATCCTAAAGGCAAGTTCTTTCACACACATTTCATTTTAAGAACTAATACAGCTAGTAAAAATGCTTTTATGAGATGCGCAATATTTTTGTCAGATTTGTTTAAAGATGTAGAACTCCAGTCATATCAGTGTTTACAAAATATTAAATTGTCTAAAATTAAGTAACCCTTAGAAAACAGTAAATATAATATAAATTAACACACTGAAACTAACAGCATATGTACTGTATGTGTGAAAAGGGTCTTTTATCTGACCACTTTCAGTTCCAGTATAAATTAATCAGGGTTGTCAAATATATCTTTGAACAGATTATTTTTATAGTAACTGCAAATATTTGCTTTTTGTGTAATGCTGCATCAACACAGATTTCGATATAAAAAGACAGCTGTCATATCAGGCAGAAGCAGAGAATCACTCAGTACACCTTTCATAAATTTTTGTTTTTGGTTCTTTGAAGGAGCTGTATGATCATATGAACAGATCTTTAAGCTGTACAGCACTGGAGGGATCACAGATTTATCTGGGTAATTCAAAAACACTTTTCACTACTAAAATTGAGTCATTCAAGAATTCTGCTTTTCACTAATATAACTGATCATTTAACCTCTAAATAACAGTTATTGGATGAGGAGAGTGCAATGTCCAAATTTACTTTACAAATACACATTCTTGGTCTTATTGTGTGTAACTTAACACATCCTAAACAAAAAGCCTCCTCAAAAAGTGAGTGTATGAAATGCCTACTTTGTAGAATTATGTAAGAAACCCCTACTTTTCAGCATCCAGTAAAAACCTATAGAAAAAAAGTTCAATCTTAATTTTTTAGACTAGAAGATTTTATTTTATACATAAAAATCCTGCATTATGGAAGTCAATTGGTTACAAATGATGTTTCATGTTATCTTTAAATGCTTTTTAGGAGTATTTGGATAACTACTCAAGCACCAGTTATGAAATTGTGAAGCAAATTTTATTTATGGTGTTTTCATGACAAATTTGGGACGTGATAAAGTACAAATTATGATTTGAAATAAATGTGGCCATAGTATACATAACCCTATCAATTTCCTATTTTCCTTCTTCTTTTTTTATTTAAATTTTTATTAACTAAAGGTTTGTCTGCCCGAGATTTGATTCTGCACTTTAAACACAAGGTAAAGGACTGGACTCTTTCTTTTTAAATTCTGCTTCATCCTTATGCATAATATGTATTTGTTTTGATCTTTATTACACACCTTGCAAACTCTGATTTTGGTCAAAATGCTTTTTTTCCTCTCTATTTGCTGTAGGTTTTGATTCTCTTTAAACTGATTCTGCTAGAAAAGAAGGTCATTATTACCATCTCAATACACATTTTATAGTAGAGTGGATTCTCATGGATGAGTCTAGTTGTAATGACACAAGTATTTATCTTCCTTTAGATCCTATTTTATGTGTCTCCAGTGAAGAGATTGGTTGAAACACTGATGACCGTCCTGTCATTGTTTCCAGGTAAAAGGTTGTGATCTGGTGCCAGATTTGTTTGGTGGATGTGTTACTCAAACTAAAAACTGAAGCACTGACTTAGAAATTAAGAAATAACACAGTAACTTGACAGTAACAAGATTCTTAAAAATTATATAAAATTATCTAATACTAAAATTTTTTGGCTTTTAATTGTACATACTCTGATAATCATTTTATAATATGCTAATGACTACATGTTTCCAAAGAAATTGCACGTTTGCTTCTAAACCAGACTTCGACTGGCTATAGGGAGCAGAGCACTGAGATTTTTCTCATTTGTGAGCTTTGACTGTTGTGAGTAAGTAGAGTACAGGCCGAGTCTGTTTAAAAGTGTTATCATTTCACAGTATTAGTATTTATGTTAAGGTGTGACAAACTCAAAAGCATGTTCATTTGCATAATGACGAAGCTTTTAAATGAGCATAATGATAATTTACATAATGAACAAGCATAATGATAATACTTTTATACAATAATTTTACACAATGCCAATTTCATTCAAGTAGGTTTGATTTATTATTGAACAAACTGTGTTTTTTCAGACTCAAGAAAATGAAATGTTCTTTACTGTTGTTTATTGACAATAGTAGCTTACACTAAAAGGTTTTAATCGGAGTAGGATTGTGAGTGTTTGCTACGTTAATCATGAACTTTGAGTCAAACTGAGTTGACAGAGAAAACTAAGTTCAGTGGGCCTGCTGAACCTGATCTAAACTTGGTTGGAATTGGTTTGGTTTTTGGTTTTGTCAACCCTAAACCTACTGTGAAACTCAGAGCGTGTTCATCCTGCTTTATGCAACCGAACTCCGTACCTTATTGTCACTTTTATACAGTTGAAAAATACACACATTCCAGTTTGGTAGAAACCACAAGAAACTCCAGTTTAGTTGGTGGCCAGTCCAGCATAACATAAGTAACTTGTCAATGTAAATGTGTCAGACTAATTGCATTGTTAATATTTTTCCGAAATTTTATTATAACACTTTCATTTTGTGATTTGTGAAAAATGAAATATCTGCATCAATAATTGCGTGAGCAAGGCTATTTTCCCCAGTGTTTGTAGTTCTTTTGCCAGTGCCAGGAACAGACTAGATTGTTCTGCAGCAGCTAACAGAAAGTCAACCAAAACCGAAGCTTCATTTTTCTGTCAATTTTGTAAATCAAGTTTCTGACTTGTTTATTCCCAAAAGTAACTTTTATGTTGTGAAAAATGTATTTATTTTGTAGGTGTAATAGAGCATGGACTGGCAGATTCCTCTCACTATCAGCCCCGGAGGAGCATCTCAGAGGACTTCAGTTCACCAGAAATCATATCTGCAGACGAAGAATCACTCTCTATGTCTACTACAGATATTACTAACATATCAAAAGAGCTTGAGGACAGGTATGATGTCAGTGATCAGCCGGATCAATCAAAGCCTTGTAACACTACTTTGGATACACACTACCTTCAGCCTCATGCAGAAGGCTTGCTGGACTCAGAGTGCGAATGGGAGACACTGGAGCCTCATGTGATGGACGAAATGGAAGGGAAAGTAGACATAGCTCATTTAAATATGTTTGACACAGATTCAGGACTGCCAATAACAGTACAGCCACAGTCAGCCACAGGACAGGGAATGTTGACCTCGGGCCTGGTATCTGGGCTGCAAGAGGACCAGTATGGACTACCACTCGCTGTCTTTACAAAGGTGTGCACACAAAACACAATCCATATCCACCATAATGGTATCTACAGTACACTTGTTCAAGTTAAGTTTTATTATAGCATTTTTAATATATACTTTAGAACTATATGTCATCGAAATACCACAGTATGAACATTTGTTTTGTTATTTTTGGATTAACTCAAGGCTGCATTGGCTAACAAAGACAACTGTTAGATATTTCTATATTTGGCTAAGCAGTCGTTTGGGTGGTCAGTGTATTAGATTTCTTACATATATAAAAATACATAAAATAAGAAAGCTTGACCACTGTTATTGTGATAAGATTAATTTATTGAAGGTAGTAGTTTAGCACAGTTCCTCAGCAGCAATGTTTGCATTTCAGCCTTCAAAGGAATCTTAACCCAAAGTTCTGTCTGTGGGACACAGCTTTTTACTTAAATATAATTAGCATACAAGATATCACAAGGACCCCCCCACCCCTTATTATCTTTCACAACAGAGAAGCAATATCAAATATAGCTACAGTTTTTCAAGTAATTACCAGGGTCTAGACAGATGTGAAAAATTTAGGCTATTATTTTTTATTTTTTGTAATTCATTATGGTAGAAATTTATCATGGTATTTATATGACATCAAACTGCCAGTTACAGTTTGTTACTTGTCAAGGTTTCAGAAATTTAAGTGTAGCCCATTAGGTTATAAAAAAAATATGCTAAATGACTATAGACATTGCTCTGGAAATTACATTAAAATATTAACTGGTAAAAATATCGTACTGGTAAAATACTTTGTTGCTAAGTTCCCTTATTAAAAAAAAAAAGAAGAAAGAAAAGAAAAAAAATACAATAAGACAAAGGAAAGTCCCATAAGTGTACAATTTCAACACTGTGACCAATAGCCTCATAGCCAGTAGGGGGAGCATATACTAAGAAAACATAACTAAATAATGCAATTGTATTATTGCTCCTACAGAAATCGTACTAGTAGTACTAATTATTTTTGTACTAGAATGACTTTACACATAGGGCAATTATGCCTTGTATAGTTCATAAAATGTAACTTTTTTGTTACAAAATAATTTAAACCGGTAAATAAACTTAATACTGTTTTTATTGTATCTGAATGCCATGACAACTTAACAACTTGCTGCGGCACATCAGAAATGGCAATTCACTTGATCAAAATGCAGCGGTGTCCCACCCTGCTCCTGGAGGGCCAACATCCTGCAGTGTTTAGCTTCAACCAGCTCCAATGCATCATTTAAGGTTGGAGGTAAACAGTGGCCCTCCAGGAACAGGTTTGGACCCCCCTGGTATGAGGTATGTGTACAGTACATATTATTCAAAATTGAATTAACTTCAAATGCATGTAGGTCTTCTAGATTATTTAGTCTCTGAGCGAATCAACATAAAACAATTAAACATGCAATTTAATCTCACAGCAAATAACGACAATATGCATACATAAACAACAACACATAGGTTAAGACATTACCCTGACAAAATGATAATTTGCGTATTACCACTTATCCATATTACAGATAATTTGGTATCATAGATATCATTTATTCAGACTGCTTCTTTATTAAATGGACAGTCCAAAATGATCTGATAATACTATTAAATACAAATGGGACAGATTTCTTTCCAATAAAATACCAGAAACTGTCCAGAATTTTCGGAAACATTCCAGGATTTTTTTTTTTTTACGTTTTGGAAAATTTTGGAAAGTTTTGGAATGTTATAGAAAATTTACCAGAAATGTTACATACCTTTGCAACCCTAAATATAAATACAGTGGGTATATAAAATAATCACCCCCTTTAAAATTATCACATTTTGTTGCTTTGCAGTGCAAAATCAAGATGGACAGCTTTTTTTGTTTTATCCACCCGTATTTACTATTATACTATTATACAACTTATAACATCTTAACTTATAACAAGTTAAAGATATAACAACAACATGCCAGAAAAAAAGAGGAAAAAAAACTGCATCACTGAGTAGGGTTAGTAGTAGGGATGCAACTATAAAAAATTTCCGATCCGATACCAAAAATTATCTGCCGATGCCGATCCAATCCGATATCAGTGCAGTTCTCTTTTTAAATCGATGTAAAATTTCTATAATTCTCTGTGTTGACCTGATAATCACTCTTTTGTGTGTTAAACACAATCTACTAAATATAGACAACTTCATTTTAATGAAAAATAACAAAAAATATATATATAATCATAATCTGATAAAAATACTATTATAAACTAGGTCAGTGGACAATTCAGCAGCAAAATATACTCTAGAAAATCATGGGTGCACAATAATTAAAAAAAAATCTAGTGAAGTATTTTATTTACAAATAAAAGTGAATAAGTCTAAAATCTGGTAAATCTGGTGTTACACATTGCTCTTCGTATTGTTGTGAAATACATTAATCAAAAAACAAGTAAATGCATTTATATAGAAATATAAAATAAATTTATTTTTAAATGTATAGCACAGAAATAAAGACAGCAGCATATGATAGATAGGACAGAACAAGAAAGACTATTAATAATCTTTGATTGCGCAGAAAAGTTTTATAATACCAAAGGCTCCAATACAGAGCAGCACAGAGCGCTTATGCATGCGCTTGACACAACACGGCGTCACAATGCGCAGGCTGCGCAGCCGGCCCGTGTTCACATAGAAAAGTTAGTACAAAGGGAAGAGATATTGATACATAGCATATTAAATATGTGTGTTAGTTTATTGAGCCTTTTCTTTTAATAGTTTTAAATATCAGTTACTGTGCGCTCTTTTGAGAAGTGTTTCATTTTTTTGACTGTATTAACCGAATGCCACACGCAGTTTGATTGCTGAATGGAGGATGACAGACAGCTGCAGCAGAAAGAAGAGTTTGTGAACTTGAATTAAATTATTTAAATATTCATCTGTTCATCACATTGAACTATGTAACAGCTTCAGAACACGTAAAACTATAGTGAACAAAACCTTTTTGGTGCTATTTGGTTTTTGTGCCTTTCGTGGGGCTCAAAAAAATAACACAGAATAGTATACGCACAATATCAGATTCAGATCAGTCTCGTCTGACCGATAACTGATCTGGTAGAAAATGCCACTATTGGAGCCAATATTGATTATGCGTATCGGACCGATGCATCCCTAGTTAGTAGTCTCTACTAACTTTGCACATCTAGACATTGTAATATTTGCCCACTTTTCTTGAAAAATTTGCAGAATTGCTCAAGTTCAGTTAAATTTGATAGTGACCATTTATGGACTGCAGTCTTCAAGTCTTTCCACAGATTTTCAGTGGGGGTTCAGTTTCTCTGACAATGCCATGCAAGGACATTCACCTTTTTCTCCTTTAAGCACTGTGGTCAGTTTTACTGTGTGATTTGGCTCATTGCCATATTGAAAGGTAAACCTTCTTCCCGAATGACAACTTTCTGGCAGAGGGCAACAGATTTTCCAGAAGGAAATCCGATCTATATTTACTTCTATCCTGACAATTGCTTCAGTCACTACTGCAGAGAAACACCCCTGTAACAGAATATTACCACATCCATGCTTTACTGTAGGAATGCTGTTATTTGGATGGTGAGCAGTATTACAGTACTGCATGTGGTCTTTCTCGAGGAGTGGCTTTTTTCTTCCCATACAAGCCACATTTGTAGAGAATATGTGATATTGTTATCACATGCACACAATGGCAACTCTTTGTCATAAACATCCTGATCCAGGAAGGGTCTGTGTTGAACCAAATACAGTGCCTTGCCACACATAGTTGATTGTTTGCTTCAGTTGCACTACCAAGGACTAAAATGCTCCAGGAAAGCTCTTTTCATGCTGAGATAATCAAAATGACCACAGCTGATCACATTTTAAAGTCAAATGGCTTTGCGTGCCATTGAGAAGGAGATTAGCTACACCTGATTGAGTTTACAAGTCATTTTTAGGAGGGATGATCATTTCTCCAACTCTGTAATTCTCTTTTTATTTTTTGTTTATTATGTTTGTGTTATATCTTACACTTGGCTGTTATAAGCTGCACCGGGTAAATACAGCGGGATAAAACAAAAACTTTCCATCTTCATTTCAGGCTGCAAAGCAAAAAAAATAATAATAATAAACACAGATTATTTTCTATACCCACTACTGTACATTGATTTAAACTATTGATGCAATGTAATAAGAACAAGAATCACCGTATATAGGTTACACAGCAAATTAGTTAATCATAAATATGCAATTCAATAAACTGACAACTCAAGAAAAACCCCCATGACATCGAAATGTAAGGAGACATATATACATAGGATACATAGAATAGCAAAATTAACTGACAAGATGTCAACAAGAATGAGAATGCAGAAAGATGTTTTACTCTTGAATGTAATTTGAGGTTTTACCAACCAGGACTAACTACTAACCAACCAAACCCTGACCACTGGATTAATCATTCCAGTTTTATTTGTTCAACATTTTGACTTCATTGCCCATTTTCCAGGGTTACCTGTGCATGCCATACATGGCACTCCAACAGCACCACCTGCTGTCAGACATAAGTGTTCGAGGTTTTGTTGCTGGAGCGACCAACATCCTCTTCCGTCAGCAGCGCCACCTGAGTGATGCCATTGTGGATGTGAGTACATCTGCTTTTTTGTCTGTCCTCCATAATCATTCTAATATTATAGAGGCTGACATACAGGATATTATTGGATGAATCTCACAAACCCTGTCAATAATGTCACCGTATTGAGTTCTGTGTATTGTTTGCATTGTGACATTATTTTCATGATAATAGTTAAGCATGATTGTCATAAAAATATGTAATCTAAATTCTCATTAATGTAATGCATCTGTAATGCGTCTTTACCTTTGATTGTTATTTTCTTTATTCTCCATGATGATTCTCATTACTGTAACACACTCATGAAAATAATTCTTTATCATTTTTCAAATTATTTAAATATGTAAACGTACTTACAGCCTGTGAGTAAGAACAGCCAGCATTGTATTCTACCCTCCCAGGATCAGGAAACAGTCCTCCAACAGTCTTCCTTTGGGTTGAATTATTCTGGAACAGTGTTGTAAATACAACTTAACCATTGCTTTCTATTTCTGTTCTCTTTTGGAACCCCAAACAAAGTAGTTACACTTTCACAGCGAAACACAGCCGTCACACACGGCAGGCTTGAGAGAGCAGAAGCCGGTTAGAGTGAGTGGAGGCCAGCTCGAGTGAGTGGTGGCGGGCGGTACTCCACTTCGTCCATGGTGAAAGCCGATCAACAGCACCAAGTTGAGGCATTTTCCTCAGCGACCAGCATGGATCAACTCTAGGCATGACCAGGCAGATATTGTCCTCTTTTAGAAGTTTCGCTTTCACAACGAAACACAGTTTCACCACAACATAGTGGCGGCAACAGCGAGAATATATGTTACGCCTCCTTTCATAACATTTGGGCTGTGTTATGCAAATCTTCCCACATCGTGACGTAGACATGTGGGGACGTGTTATGAGTCGTTTTAGGGAGGTGTGGTTGACTCTCAACTTTTATAAAGAATATCTCTTTGGATTTGAGACTTTAGTCTTTGCAACTTTACAGAGCTTCTTTATGCACCAGGAGCTTGTAACACGCCAAAGAGAAAGGACGATTTTAAATCACATCATATGACCCCTTTAAATTTGCCTCTGTGCAGGTGGATGAAGCTCGTATTCAGATCCATGACCCAGAGTTGCGCAAAATGCTGTATTTAAGCACAGCTGATCTACGATTCGCTGATTACCTGGTAAAACATGTCACTGAAAACAAAGAAGACGTGTTTCTGGATGGGACAGGCTGGGAGGGTGGAGACGAATGGATACGGGCACAGTTTGGGCTATACATCCACTCACTGTTATCTTCTGCTCTACAACAAGGTGCATAACAACACACACATACATTACACATATTTAAGTATTATTAATTATAAATGTATTAGAATAACTATGTATTATGAATAAACATTAATTAACAATGAACAATATTAATTTAAGTGATGGATTAAGGGTGTATATGGTGAAATGTTTTTGTGTGTGTATCGAAATGGAGACAATCTGTTATCTTCAATTTAGGATGTGATACAGTGACCGACAGTCACAGTCATACACAATTGCACCTATACCTATCCTCCAATTTACCTAACCTGCATGTCTTTACATTATGGGGGAAACCAGAGTACCCAAAGAAAACCCACACAAACACAGAAGATGCAGACTACATAAAGTATTGGCCTCCTGGCTCAGCTGGCACTTAATCCGTGGGTGGACCTTCTTGTTGTGAACCGAGAGTGTTACCCACTGAGCCACATTTAAGTACTTTAACAGTTATCTTTGCCTTAGAGTATCCCTGTTTTACCATGGTCAGAAATTCAGTGCTCATTTTCTCTTTAATAAGTCAGGTTACTAACTACTCCAGGTTCATATCAAGTCAAGTCACTTTAATTTTCATAGCACTTTTATAGAGATTGTTTTAAAGCAGTTTCACATTTGTATTAACAGGAATGTAACAGAATAAGTGATGGAAACTTAAAAAATCAGGCAAATCCAAAATTGTGCTTTAAAGCTGTAGCAAAACTTTACTGTCATTATTCAGCACCAGTCAGTTCAGTGTTAGTTTAGTTGTGTTCAATAAATGTGTAAAATTCATTATGAAACCAGTTAAATTCAGCAAAAAATGAAAAGAAAGTGAAAGTGACGTGACATACAGCCAAGTATGGTGACCCATACTCAGAATTCGTGCTCTGCATTTAACCCATCCAAAGTGCACACACACAGCAGTGAACACACACCCGGAGCAGTGGGCAGCCATTTATGCTGCGGCGCCCGGGGAGCAGTTGGGGTTCAGTGCCTTGCTCAAGGGCACGTAAGTCGTGTTATTGCTGGCCCGAGACTCAAACCCACAACCAAAGGAGTTAAACTCTCTAACCACTAGGCCACGACTTCCCAATAAGCCAATAGTGTCATTTTATTAATCTCAGTTCAGTTCAAGTTCATGTATGTATCATGTTTTATCATTACATGATAGTTTTATTTGGTATTTCTGATTGCATTTTTTTTTTTTTTATCAGATCATGAGCATCTTTTGGCAGATTATGGAACTGCTTTCACATCTGCCTGGAAAATCACACACAACTACAGAGTGTGGATCAGCAACAAGCATCCAGCCATGGGCAATATCACACCAGGGTACAACAACTGAGTCACACACATCAAAGACAAATCCATATAGAATACTAGCTTCTGCTTACTATTTTTTTTTATAGTATGCCAATAATGTCAACCATATTTAAAAAGTTTGTTCAGAAAAATATGTGACACTTTGGGACGGTTATACAACATTTTGATTTTAAATTTGTAAACCAGTGTTTTTTTTCTGCTGTTTATCTCAAACTTTGATATTAATATTCCCATATTTGTTTACTAGCAGTCCCCTTTGCTAGTCATTTTCTCCTGCTATATAGGCTATATCTATATATATATTTTGCCCAGTAAATCTTTTAATATTTTTACACAGTTTTAAAACTTGTTTAAAACATGTTTGATAGCTATTTTGTAGCTTATTTTAAGTATTTAAATTGGTCAGATTGTTTCACAAAACTGTCTCTGGTCTCCTGTTCTACACACAGAAGATGTACATCACTAAATGAGCAACTCGTAACACCAGGTCACAAATCATGAAGAACATTTAAAGATCTGTAATGTGAACTACCAATAGACCATGTGTGGGCATAAATGTACTATATAAACACAGTAACAAACTTAATCATTTATAGAGTAAAATGTTTTCCGTAACATCTTGTTCATTTGCAATACATTTAGTTGTGCCCTCCTTCACCAACTACCATAATTTCTAGTAACACAGGTTTTTTTCCATCTTTTATGCATTATTAGCATGTGTTGCTCAGTTGGCTGTAACTTTACAAATCATGTGAAGCATATTCCTAAAAAAAAACACAAAAAAAAAACTTTGAAATAATTTTAACACATGACTATAACACAGGAAATTTTTACTTTGACCTTATATCATTATATCATTGTTCTTAGCCATCCATTCCAGGGTCAGTACAGTGTGGCCGATGTGAAGATTCGCTTGTCACAGTAAGTGTTACACATTCATTATCCTTTTATTTAAATACTCTATGATTGGGTAATTAATGTCCATATGCATTGTCTATAGAACTCAAATATTTTCAGGGTAAAATGACACAGCATGTTGTGTAGATGTTAAGAGCATGTCATGTCACTTTTATTTATATAGCACTACAACATATTGTTTCAAAGCAACTTCACAATATTAAACAGGAAAGTAACAGAATCTGTGATGCCAAATTCCAATATAAGACAAGTTCAAATTGCCAATCAGTTCTAAAAAAGACAATTCATTTTTCGGCTCCAGTTAGGTCAGTGTTGATTCAGGTCAGTTCAATTACTGTGTGATGTTTAATTATAAATCACTTATAAAACAAGGTTCAATTTAGCAATGAGCAGCTCAACTGAAGATGCTAGTTTCTTTATTCAGCTTAAGTCAGTTCAGTGTTGATTCAGTTCAATGTTGATCAGTTCAATAACAGTGTTGATGATGATGCAAAGTTGGCAAATATAATTGTCTCAGTTTAAAAAAAAAATGTTTTCTTCTGTTTCTTCATGTAATCCCAGACAGGCTGGATGATGTTGAGATCAGATCCCTGTGTGAAGCACTGGCTGTTGTCAGACTCCTTGTGCAAACACAAATCTAACTGGATTAATACAATTAATGGGAAAAGGAATGTCTGTAAATGTAAACTGATATTTCCTACTGACACACTACAGCCAAAGATATAAATAACTGGCTTAAAGGCATTTTTTGTTGTTGTTGGTGAAAATAGTATTGTTCTAATAATTTTGGCCACCACTGTATAATCAGCAAGATTTAAAACAATGAAAACTAACAGGTATCTTAAAGATATCTCCAAAGGATGTTTCACTAGTGAATGTCCAGTATTGATAAAAGATATTCATCCCACTTGAACATTTTTGTGTATGTTGCATGCCCACAGTATATTCTATGTAAACTTGCAAATCTTGCTTATAGTGGGCCAGAATGCAACGGTATGGGCATGTTCAATTAACAGTACTGGAAATTCTGTTCGAAAACAACAAATCCAAAAGCCAGTCCAATGCCAAGTTTTAAGTATAAGCTTGAGCAGTGTAGTGCAATTGAATGTATGTGTGTAGTCGAGTCAAGTAGTGTTCAACAGTTGTACAGCTCTAGCAAAGAAGCTTTTTGTTCATTATTGTAGTACATGAATAAATTGTCCTGTATAGCCTACCAGATGGTAGGAGTTCAGTGAGGTAGTGTCCAGGGTAGGTGAGGGTCTCTGATATTTTTGGAAGCTCTGTCCCGACATCTGGACAGGTAAATGTCGACTGCTGGAAATTGTGTACAGATGATGTTTTGGGCCATTTCGATAACACATTGCAAAAGCCTTATTTTCCTTTCTCATGCAGCTGGCATACCAGTATGTAATGTAGTAATGGTAGTATATCCTTCAGTGCACATCGATACAAATGTATTGTGGAAATCTTGCTTTCTTCAGTCTTCTCAAAAAATAAAAGCTTTTCCAATTACAGTAGCCCAAGAAAAGTCCTCTGTAATGTTTAATGGCAAGAATTTAAAACTGGCAACTCTCCCCACAGCCTCCCCATTTATGAGCACAGCACTCAGATCAGTTCTCCTTGTCATCCTAAGGTTCAGCTTATTGGTGAAACACCAGGCTTTTAGATTTTGTACCTTGTCCAGTGTCCATCTGCAGATTTTTCCCAGTCTGTGGAGTTTGGATGCTAGTACTTTGGAAATGACCATATTAAAGACCAGGCAAAAGTCATGCAAACAGCATTCCGTCATGCATGTTCAAGTTTCCAGGTGCCCAAAATGGTTGATGTTGGTCAAGTGGCAGTGCAGGCCTGGCAACAGCCCTACTGTTGATTGCAAAGGACATGTTAAATTCCTCTGCCATACAGACATTTACGTTTATGGATATTATAATACCTTCTGTAGTCTGTCAAGTCAAGTCAAGTCACCTTTATTTATATAGCGCTTTAAACCAAATACATTGCGTCAAAGCAACTGAACAACATTCATTAGGAAAACAGTGTGTCAATAATGCAAAATGATAGTTAAAGGCAGTTCATCATTGAATTCAGTGATGTCATCTCTGTTCAGTTAAATAGTGTCTGTGCATTTATTTGCAATCAAGTCAACGATATCGCTGTAGATGAAGTGACCCCAACTAAGCAAGCCAGAGGCGACAGCGGCAAGGAAACGAAAATCCATCGGTGACAGAATGGAGAAAAAAACCTTGGGAGAAACCAGGCTCAGTTGGGGGGCCAGTTCTCCTCTGACCAGACGAAACCAGTAGTTCAATTCCAGGCTGCAGCAAAGTCAGATTGTGCAGAAGAATCATCTGTTTCCTGTGGTCTTGTCCTGGTGCTCCTCTGAGACAAGGTCTTTACAGGGGATCTGTATCTGGGGCTCTAGTTGTCCTGGTCTCCGCTGTCTTTCAGGGCAGTAGAGGTCCTTTCTAGGTGCTGATCCACCATCTGGTCTGGATACGTACTGGATCCGGGTGACTGCAGTGACCCTCTGATCTGGATACAGACTGGATCTGGTGGCTACGGTGACCTCGGAATAAGATAGAAACAGACAAATATTAGCGTAGATGCCATTTTTCTAATGATGTAGCAAGTACATAGGGTGTTATGGGTGTTCCCGGTTCCGGTTTACCTAATTAATGCAGCCAAAAAATCCTTTAACGGATTTAGATATTAAAAGCATATTAGTGTGTTATTTGTAAGCCAGGTTAAAGAGATGGGTCTTTAATCTAGATTTAAACTGCAAGAGTGTGTCTGCCTCCCGAACAATGTTAGGTAGGTTATTCCAGAGTTTAGGCACCAAATAGGAAAAGGATCTGCCGCTCGCAGTTGATTTTGATATTCTAGGTATTATCAAATTGCCTGGGTTTTGAGAACGTAGCGGACGTAGAGGATTATAATGTAAAAGGAGCTCATTCAAATACTGAGGTGCTAAACCATTCAGGGCTTTATAAGTAATAAGCAATATTTTTAAATCTATACGATGTTTGATAGGGAACCAGTGCAGTGTTGACAGGACCGGGCTACTTCCTGGTTCTAGTAAGAACTCTTGCTGCTGTATTTTGAACCAGCTGTAGTTTGTTTACTAAGCGTGCAGAACAACCACCCAATAAAGCATTACAATAATCTAACCTTGAGGTCATAAATGCATGGATTAACATTTCTGCATTTGACATTGAGAGCATAGACCGTAATTTAGATATATTTTTGAGATGGAAAAATGCAGTTTTAGTCTGTGACAGTTTGTATGCTTTGTTGCCACATACGTTGGGGATTGTTGTTATTGAAGCTGTCCTCAGTCCTTTGTTTGATTAATCATGGGTTAATTGTGAAATTGTACAAGTAAAATTGGCAAAAAAATGTAGTGATAGCTCTCTCTTAATATTTCAGTTCAATGCAGAACAGTGAGCGTGGAAAGAAGTTCGGGAACGCTGTGATGTCGACGAGCAGAAGTGTTGTGCAAACAGGAAAAGCTGTCGGTAAGATGGACAATAGATTAAATTGTACACTTGTTAATTCTTTTTTAGTTAACATTAAGTTTTCACATAAATTCTGTTCCAGCGTACAAATCAGCCAAACCCTAATAGTGCAATGCTTTTTGAAAGTATTCCTACCTTTTTTTGTCATATTTTGCCATATGTTATTACATTCATGCTATTCAATTCAATTCAAGTTTATTTGTATAGCGCTTTTTATGATACAAATCGTTACAAAGCAACTTTACAGAAAATTAAGTTTCTACAATATTTAGTAGTAGCTTATAAGTGGTGACTGTCAGTTTGTGCGCATATGACAGGATTTTAATAAAAGACGTATTCAGCCAGAAGATGAACATTATTAACAGCAATTATTATATGATGCAATCACACTTGTAGCAATATTTGTTAGTTCTGTTTGTTGATTCAGGGTTAGCATCATCTGGGGTCCTCTGAGGGTCAGCATCATCTCTTCTCACGTGTTCTGGATCCAGACTGAAGCTTGTGTATATCCTAGTTACCATGGGATGTAAATAAACATAGAAACAAATATAGACTTCATTAGCATAATAATTGCTGTTTCAACAAAGTAAAATTAATTAGTTTAACCCAAGCTTAAGAATAAGAATGCGCATTTGATCAAATTAAACTGCAGTCGCAATTTAAGAGATGGATTATTTGAATGTTTGGTGAAAGAGATGTGTTTTTAATCTAGATTTAAACGGAGAAAGTGTGTCTGAACCCCGAACATTATCAGGAAGGCTATTCCAGAGTTTGGGAGCCAAATGTGAAAAAGCTCTACCTCCTTTAGTGGACTTTGCTATACTAGGAACTACCAAAAGTCCAGCATTTTGTGACCTTAGGGAGCGTGATGGATTGTAACGTGGTAGAAGACTAGTTAGGTACGCAGGAGTTAAACCATTTAGGGCCTCATAGGTAAGTAATGATAATTTGTAACTGATACGGAACTTAATAGGTAGCCAGGGCAGAGACTGTAAAATTGGGGTAATATGATCATATTTTTTTGACCTGGTAAAGACTCTAGCTGCTGCATTTTGGACTACCTATAGCTTGTTTATTGACGAAGCAGGACAACCACCTAGAAGTGCATTACAATAGTCCAGTCTTGAGGTCATGAATGCATGGACTAGCTTTTCTGCATCAGAAACAATACTAAAATGATTTGAATTATTTTGTCCATGTCAGTGAATGTTCTACAGCCCATAATGAAAAAAAAAAAAAGTAAAAAAACTGAAATAATTACATAGCATTATTCATTACTGGGGCCTATTTGGGAAAAATTCTACAGGTTTTGCACATCTGGATTTGGTGATTTTGTGCCATTCTTCCCTGTAAATCCTCTCAAGCTGTCAGGTTGGGTGGCGATCCACAGTGGGGCACTTACAGGTTTCTCCAGAGATGTTTTACTGGGTTTACATCCAGGCTCAAGCTGATCCATTCGGTGACATTCAGAGTTGGCCCTAAGCCATTCTTGCATTGCCTTGATTGTTTCTTTCATGTGTTGTTACTGAGCAGAGTCTTCCATATGGCCCAATCACATTGCAGTAATGGTTGTCCTTCTGTGAGTTTCTCCTATCTCCACATATTATCTCTGGTGTTAAATCAGAATGACCATCAGGTTCTTGGTCAACTCTCTTACCTAATCCATTTTTTCCAGATTGTTCAACCCGACCAACTCTATTTAGAATATATATATTTTTTGTAGCCTTCCCAGATCTGTGCCTGTATTAGAGCTTTGCATGGCTGTTCTTTTGACCTCATGGTTTAGTTTACCTTTGTGTTGTGTTCAAAACCCTACAATACTTGTGGTGTTCCAGTGCAAAAATGACCCAGCCTTAAAAAATTGCTTATAAATAACTTATTTTGCTATACTAACACCAAATACTGGTTTCAATTTTTTTGTCAACTTCTTTTCTTTTATTTAGGATGGTTTTGTATTTATATTTGCATCTGATTAAAAATTTTGCATTTGATTTTGAAAAAATTTGCACTGGTTATCACACTTGTGTACTTTATTGTTTAATCAGGGAGTATGTTTTGAAAGGCTTTTATTTTGTACAAAATGGCACAAAGGCACACTTGAGGTGTTCCTAGTCAAAAATGACTGACCATTCAGAGTGGGAAAGATCATAAAAAACACCTTTATTTTGAAATGCTTTTATTTTCTGAAAAGGGTCACAAAGTAACACTTTTGCTGTTCCCTGTCAAATCTGAACATAGTGACATAAATAAAAGAACATGTTAAAGGGTTAGTTCACCCAAAAATGAAAATTAGCCTGTGTTTTCTCACCCTCGAAGCATCCTAGGTGTATATGACTTTCTTCTTTAAGACGAATCCAGTCTTATATAAGTTATAAAAAAAAATTGTCCTGGCTATTCCAAGCTTTGTCAGTGCAGTCAGTGGGTGTTACAGTTGAACACTCCACAAGTCGGCATGGCTCCGGGGGTGAATAAATGCCTCCTGTAGTAAATCCATCCGTGGATCCGTTCAGGCAGATGATGCAGCACGTATGCACATTGAGCGTGTCTCTGAGATATGCTAGTCTTGCAAGTTTGTTTACAAGGAAAACCATCTCCTCTTGGTTTATATCCAAATCCTCCACCATTTTTCTTTACAAAACCTTGTTTTGTACTTCTAATTCGTGACCAGTGTTTGGTTCTCTCTTTGCATTCGTCACTAATCATGCAATGCCTATGTCCTGCATCATCCGCCGAAACAGCTTCGACATATGACAGATACCAGAAGTGAGAGAAAAGTGTTTATTACATTTTAAATATATATATATATATAACAGCACTGCCATATAGAGAACATTTCATAGTACAACACTATTTATATGCTGTCTTTATCAGTAAACTTTTGTCTGCTTTGTGAGATTATTAAAGCCCCAAAATCTGTTGTCATGATATTTTGTCTAAAAGGTGTGATGAAAGAAAGATGATAAGAGTGATTCTTTTGAAGCAGGGTGAAGCCAGTTTGTATGTGTATATATGTTATATGTGTATATGACTGGACATTTTTGATTGGGAACACCGCTAATTTCATCTTAATTGAATCAATTACTAATTAAATTAATCTAATTCAACTTTAAAGAACACTAGTGTGATAAACAGTGCAAATTTTCATCAGTTTTTATTTAATATTGTTAAATAAATAATTTTTTTTTTTTTACTCAAAAAATTAAAATCTGATAAATAAGGCTTATGATTAATCAGACGCAAATAAAATGAAAGAATAGAATAGAAGATTGAATAAAATCTTTGGTGATAATATAGCAAAATTAGTGATTTCTAAGCAATTTTTTGAGGCCGGGTCATTTTTGCCCAGGAACACCACAAGTCTAACAAGGTGAAACCCCCCAAAAAAGTATGAAAATTATAAAAAGCTCTGAAAAGCATTTTCAGCTGTTAGACCTATATAAAAGACGTGTGCCATTTTTAAATAATATTCAGTTAACTGAACTTGTTCAAGGTTTCAAGGTTAATTCCAATTAGTATATGTTCGTATATACAAATTGTGTGTATATATATATATATAAATATAAAATGAATGAATACTTTAACAAGGCACTGTGTTTTTGTCGTGTGTGCACTGAAATAAGTTACTCAAATATTCCATGTTATTGATTTATTGGTTTTGTTCGCAACGGGTTTTGTAATTCTTGCTTTGCTTTCAATATTTTTTTTTTTTTAGGTCAATCAGTAGGTGGAGCATTGACCGTCGCTAAATCAGCAATGTCGTCCTGGTTCTCCATGCTGGCTCAGCCACCCGCAGCAGTCAGTGCATCTCCACAGTCTACAGATTGACATCTGCTGTATTAAATAATGAAGGAAATATGCAGACATTGCACACATCTCTGTTGTTATATGAAAATTAAGAATTTTAGAGAGCAAGAGAGAATGAAAAAAAAGTAAATTAAAAAGGGTTTAGAACAGCTATCTGTATTTTAGATTTAGTACTTGTAGTAGTTTCGTGGTAATAAATACTGGAATAATTAAACAACTTTCTTCTTTCTATGACAAAATCCTCTAATTTCAGGTGTTCCGTTTTGGATTGTTTAGGTTTAGGGACTCACCTTTGTAAATCTTGAAGACTGTCTATTCTGAGATCAGGATACCAAATGTTTTTATAGGTATTTTCCTACAAATAGCACACATAATACCTAATGGCGTATGAAAAAAATATAATATTATGGTCATATTCAGTCTATCTTGCTTGTTCAAGTGGTCACTCTCCACATATATTACAAATAAAAACAATCAAACCTAAAGAGTTTGATCATAAATTGGACCTACGTTGGGGTCAACTCAAGTACTATAACACACAATAAAGAGAATGAAATTTAACAAATGTTTCACAAAGCATTGTATTTTTTCATGTATTATTGAATATGATCCAGGAGTAAATGTTTGCAGGCTTCTCATTTATGTGGTTCTTGAGTTCATCATTGGGATGTATAATGTGACATACCCAGGTAAGTTTATGGATAATTTAATCTCCGGAGCAAGTTATGTTTCAGTGTTACTTTACTTCAGAGGTCAGAGTGCATGCATACCCTATTGATGAGCCTCCAGCATGATTGTGAACCAATATAGTGATGGTCGAGGAATGTAAGAGGGCTGTTAAAGTGGTGATCAAGCTCGTACAACAGGAAGCATTCCCCATACAAATAAGAAGGATTGAGAAGGGGAACACTCTTGAAAGTTTTGTGAACTCATTTATAAATTATTATATACAAAATCAATAGGAGTTATTAAGATAGGTGTGGTTTGGAATTGGTAAACTGTGCTTGGAAAAAAAAACTTGCCTAATAATTATGTTTACATTGTATATGATCACTTTTGTGAATGCGCTGTTAGCACACCTGGTAACAAAAGTTTGCTGAGGAATAAGACCTACTGTAGTAAAGGACCAATCATCTTAACAATCCCATCCTCAACAAAGCACACACTTGGTTCTGCACCAGCAATAACGGGTAAAAAAATTACCCCATGTGTGCAATGAAATATACTGATGTATCTTTAATGTTGTGGGTCTATTTTTCTGCCAGAGATCCTGGCTATTTTGTTCAGACAGACAGCATTGTGGATTCTATAAAATACCAACTGATAAAAAAATTTTAACTGACTGTCCATGCTAGAAATCTTAGAATGGGCCATGGTTGGATCTTCCAACAGGACAATGATCCACAAACATCAAAATAAAAACAAAAATGGGTTTTGAGCAAAAACAAATATTCTGCCATGGCCATTCCAGTCCCCTTACCTGAACCCTACAGAAATTGAGTGGGGTGAGCTGCAGAGAAGCAGCACCAACAATTATAATTGTACAGGATACTTCTTGTCAGATCAGACGAGAAGTATCAAAAAATGTCTTTACTAACTATGACATACTAAGGTAATTAACTTTTGTTGACAGACGCACTGTAGTAAATGGACTTCTTTATACAGTATACTGTGTTTCCTGAACGGAGTCATCCAGAAAATGTCCTAACCTTCAAAACTTTCCATCAGACAATGAAAGATGCTGTTTTAGTCAGCGATTTATTTTGGTCTTTGCCGCATTATAAATAAATATAAATATAAATGTATATATGTATATATATATATATATATATATATATATATATATATATATTAGAAACACCTATCTGTCTACTGTCAATACTCGATAAGTAGCTGCCAGAGTATTTAAAGAGTCTGAATACATATGCAAACAAGAGATGGAATTTGTTTATTTTTATTACATTTGCAAACCATATTCAATATGATTCAACTGCACTCCAGTAAAATTGAGGCACATAGAATTAAATCTTTCCAATTTTTTTTTCATACAAATAAGTTACACAACGTATTTGCCATCCATGTAATCAGATATGAATTTAGAAATTAATCAACTAGAAAATCTGTTATTATTGTATTCGGTTTTAAAATTGTTTGGAGGCAGGCGTGCATTCATATCTGTCAAGCAACTGTGCAAATATAATATCTTATAATGCCGCAATTAATTTTTAAAGAACAACTGACTTTATAAATACTTCACTAATAAATAGGTAATTACTGTCTATTTTAAAACTGCCAAAAGCTTAACCACATCTGGATGAAATGCTGGCAAGTTATCAGCTGTCAAGCTGTTAGCAGTCAAAGTCTGGGCCCAATGTCTCAAAACATTTAAAACCTGTTCATGCAAACATTTTTTGTTGTTTCTCTTGCAAGAAATGGTTAACCCAGGGTCACTCTAAACCCCAGGTAGACGGAATCCTGTGTTATCCTACACTGCTCAAAATTTACCCAGGCCAGGATTAATAATTTTTAAGATTCACACTGTACATCCCTAAACCCTCGGATAACATTCTTTATTCCATTTTTAGGACAAAAGCCACACACAACACATTTACATGCATTGCGTATCCTCAATTGGCCAAACTGCTGACTGTACTATCAAGTTTTCCCTGAATGAATTTCTGACCATAAAGGTAATAATAAAAAGGTCTCTTCCCACAATCGGTTAACACATTTTTATGTTGAAGAAAAAAATGGCAATATGGCAGAGTGGCATTTCCTCCCCGCAAGTTTTGCAAAGATACTGATGAGAAATTTTGATCAAGCATATTTACAACTGTTGTACCACCCTCACCTAAATGACCCAAGCAACAGAAAGAGTTTCCATATTATTTTATAACAAGTGATTACAAATAATAGTATGCAATCCAAAAAGAAGGGTTTAGTTTTGGCAGAAAATAACAGCTTTGTACACACTATTGCACAAATACAGCAGCAAAGAATCATCATTATTATTTTTTATTTATTTTTTTCATTAAAATAACCATAATATTAGAACAAACGTTATGACCCAGGGCAACAAAGCATTAAGGGCAATTTGAAGATGCTTCATGGTGACTCAAGAGTAAAGCTTGTTTTATTTCTTTTAACTTGGTTTCATTTAAGTTCCACAGCTTCAGTACATAAACATACATACATCTGAACATGATGGAAAATGAATACTGTTGCTTGCATTTCCTGCATTCGTGTCATAGGGGATATATATATGAGTGAGGGAATGAGAAATAAATGATATAGTAAACCGAGTAAGAAACCAGACTGGAAAGCACCCTGAGGAATCGCTAGTGTATTTGGGGTTGTAAATGTGAAACCTATCCTTTTAAGAGGTCAAATTATGTCATATCCAAGATGGGTCAACAGACAGACTACAGAGAAAGTGAACAATGAAAATACAGCACAACAATGACAATAACAAAATCAATGTCAAGCAAGTCACCAAACCAGCGGCGAATCCAAAACATCAAGTGACAATCAGTACAAAATATCTCGCCAACCCCTTGAACCTCTTGTTATTCTGGTGACATTTAAGAGAAAGGTGAGCAATTGATTTCTGGAAGATGAACGGGAGTAAAAAAAAAAAAGTGAGAAATTTAAGAACTCTCAGTGTACGGTTGCCGTTTCCAACCAAAGCAGGCTTGATCGTATCATTCGCACAATCAAATTGTTAAAACAGTACACCAAACTGGTAATGATGAGAAAAATGAAATATTTGTGTTCTCAAACTTGCTATGAGAATGATAAAAATTTCAAGTGTTGAAGAGGGGTCAAAATCTGAATTAAAAATGTGAGATTCCAATTAAATTTTTGATCTTCATAAGCACGCTAATCATTAACGGAAGACCGTCACCTTTCCTCTCAAAAGAGAAGAGCATTATTCCAGAACAGTGGATAACTTACAGGTTAAATTTTGAAGCCGACTCCATTAACTATACATGAGGCAGTGACACCATGTCCTCATCCACCTCAAACTCCTCCGCTCCATCAGGAGAGAAGAGGTAAGTGGGTGGCTTCCAGGGAGATTCATCAAGGCAGGAAGGGTATAATTTACCCACAGCACAACGGAAATCTTTGCCAAGATCCCAGAGCACACGTTCTGACACTGTCTGCCGCAAGGACCAGCAATCAAGCTCCAGGTCGTACTGATAGAGAGCATACTTCGCCCGCTCATTTAAGTGTGTCTCACGTATAAAGATGCATAGTGTATTCAGTAGCACCACAGCACGCACACAGGGGTCAGAATACCTCTTGGCTGGGATGTTAGCAGCCAGACGCCATTCGTTTTTGTTGACATCATATATTTCTACCGTAACAGAGGAGCCATCAATAGTGCTTGTTGGCAGACGCAAACCCGAGTTGCCCACAACATGCAGACCACCAATATAGAAGATGAAGTCTCCCAGCGCAGCAGCTGAAGCAAAGCAGCGACTAGTCTGCCGCATGGCCATTTCCACCCAAGTGTCAGCTCGAGGGAAGTAGCAGTACATGAGGTCGTGTGTCATGACATAGATGCAGTCCCGGGCTGTTACTGCTGTGCTCCAACTCCACGCGCAGGGAAGAGGGCTGCTCAAGCTCCATTCGTCCCGCTCGCAATCGTAGCGTTCCACTGTGCGCTTATTCAACTCACCACCCACATTATCACCAGCAATAGCGTAAATAAAACCCTGACAATACACCAGTGATGGTTTAGTACGAGCATATAGCATCGGCGTTTTGGCCACCCATGCATTCTGCTGGGCATCCAGCCAGTAGAAGCTGTCCACTGAACAGTAGGCAGCCTGCAGCTTGCCACTTTTGCTGCCATGGGTAGCTAGAGTGCTCTTCAGTGGTATCTGTCCACCGGCAATAAACACATCATTGTCTGGGGTGACCAATGTCCCAACCTTCTGCAAGTCTCCGGGCAGGTTACACAGTTTATAAACCTTCTCTGCTTGAGGGCTGTAACAGACCACTGTGTGACGTGGACCTATAACAACTGGGTGGCTTTCAGCTGGTGGTTCAGCCTCTACAAAAATAAGCATTTCTTCCTTGGTCATTCCCAGTCTGGGCTTAAAAAACTTTGGCATAGACTTGTACAGGCCTTGCACTACCACTGATTTGTCGTTCGGTGGAAGACCTTTGAACCAGGCACGTTGGGTCACCTCAGAAAGCGCATCAATTCGAATCTGGCTAAGGACCGAGGACAGATACGGAGAACGTGCTTCCATGTTGTATTCCAGCCACAGCATGGCTGCCTCACGTACCGTTTCCTCTTTCTCCACATTGAGATTATCGCTGCTCAGGAGGTCCAGCAAAAGCTCGTGCGAGAGCTGCAGGAAAGCCTCCTGTCGGTAGACGACAGGAAATTTGTGCTCCACCATGCGCTTAGCACTTTGCTTCAACTCTGTGCAACTAAACAAATCACCAATGCTTAGCATGCGGACACAGTTTTCAGCAGTGATTTTTTTGACCAAGTATTCTCGACACTGCAGTAAAACATCCTCCACCTGAAAGAAAGACAATGAAAGTCAGAAATAAGTAGGCATAAATCTGATTAACAATATTGTAAATGTTAAGATTGTTTTTAACTGTCCCACTTCTAAAAGGTCACTGAAATTCCATTATGATCAGTCAATTCCTTCATTGGCTGTTGAACAGTTGTTTTGTGGACATTTTAGAAAAACGCTAGAGTGTGGTGCTCAGAGTCTGCAAAAATGGCAGGTTGTGATGGTAATGTATGACCCATAGGTTTTGTGAGTGAAACAAGTGGTAAACTTGGTCAAACAAGTCTATGTAAGAGCTTTATGCATGTATGTAAAGGGTAAAAAGACAAAACATGAGCAAGCAAGTATTTGAGGGTTAAAGTTTTAAAGTTTTCATTTTCCAACTTTCCTAGAGTTCAACAGTTGAGTTTCACCATTTTGGAATCCATTCAGTCAATCTCCAGTTATGGTGGTAGCACTTTTAGCTTAGCTTAGCATATATCAGTGTTAGTGTTAAAAAAAAAAACTTAGTGTTCCTGTAGCTCAACTGGTAGAGCGTTGCCTTATCAAGCGCAAGGCTGGGGGTTCGATTCCCCGGGAACACATGATCGGTAAAAATTTATAACCTGAATGCACTGTAGGTCGCTTTGGATAAAAGCATCAGCTAAATGCATACATTTAATTTAAATTTAATATCATTTAATCAGATAAGACCGTAAGCATCTCGCTCAAAAATTACCAAAGAGTTTCTATAGTTTTCCTATTTAAAACTTAACTCTTCTGTAGTTACATCATGTACTGAGAAAAGTTGTGAGTTTCTAGGCCGATAATGCAAGGAACTATACTCTCATTTGGGCGTTATAATCAAGGAACTTTTGCTGCCATACCATGGGTGCAGCAGCGCCTGAAATAAGTCCCCAGCCAGTTTGAGTAGTTGCAGCAATAGCAGAGTTGCTGGGGACAATCTTCAGGCACTGCGTAATATCATTTCGCCTGCTGCACCCATGGTACGGCAGCAAAAGTTCCTTGATTATAACACCGGAATGAGAGTATAGTTCCTAGCCATATTGCCCTAGAAAATCACAACTTTTCAATTTCCGTCATTCTTAGTACACGATGTAACTACAGAACAGTTACGTTTTAAATAGGAAAAATATAAAAACTATGTTAATTTTGAGCGAGATGCTAACAGTCTAATCAGATTCAATTATCTATGCTAAGCTAAGCGTGCTACCGTCATAACCGGACATCTACTGAATGGATTCCAATACGGTAAAACTCCACTGTTGAACTATAGGAGAGTTGGAAAATTTGCCTATTTTCAAAACAAGTGGAGTGTTCCTTTAACGTTTACAAATGGAAGAATGTGTGCATGTCTTCCTAACCTGAAGAAAACATGCCGTCTCATAGAGAGGTTCAACAGTGGTGTCGTTGAGGACTAAGATTCCGGTGTAAGCATAGGTTATGATGGTCTGCAGTGTGATGGGGTCAACATTTCTAAGATGAACATGTGTCTGTTTGCTCTCGCTGAGCCCACTCATAAACATGGCCCTACAGAAACAGAAAAAAAGCAGAAACAACACTGGTTAAAACAAAGACCCTCGAAAATAAATGTGCACTTTCAAATGAGTCAACTGTTGATCTATTGAAGTTCTCACGATTCGAAAGAAAATTATTATAATTTACAAAACGCAAAAGAACATGTACTTTACTAGAGGTCTGACAAAATTATCTTTGTCCCAGCCTGTGTCCTTGTTATGTCTTTGTTAATGGTGTCCTTGTTACAGTGTAATTACACATTTAAGAACTGAATAATATTTATTAACTACATGTACTTACTACATGGTTATGGTTAGGATGAGGGTTTGGTTTAAAGTTAGTTGCATATAATTATGCATAATTTATGGTTGTTATTACTAAAGCAAGTACATGTACTGTGTAACAAGGACACCGTAAAATAAAAATATTACGGAGTAAATATCTGAATTTTCATTGTTGTGTGAATCATATAGTCAAAGAAAAATAAGTCGTGAAGGGGTAAATAAACTCCAAACTTTGAAAGAAGGACAGCAAAATAAGGATTACAAAACCCCTTTCCAGAAATCAGAGGTGGAAAGTGACAAATTACAATTACTTTTCTTATAGGCCCTTATGTATTCAACTTCACTACATTTATTTTTAACCAAAAGTACAAAAAGAAAAAAAAAAGAAAATAAGCATTTGAATAAACTACTGGGGTGGTGACCAGCACTTCAGTGATAAAATTTAGACAGTAAGTCTAACTCAAAACCTTCCAGTTCAGCTGGAGGCCAGAGCAATAAAGTGACATACACTCAATGGCTTGTTGAATCAATACTGCTAACGTTACAATATTTTTTGTGAATTGTGAGCTATTTTCATATTGTGATTTTCAATTGTTATTCGGGCTGTGCAATATGGACAGAAAAAAAAAATCATGATCAATATTACAATTTTGATTTCAAAAGGAAACAGATTAGTCTCTCAAATAACAGAAACTAGAACAATGCGTTGTAAGGCCAGTCTGTTCCATTCTTCCATTCTATCATTTAATATTTTAATGGAAACACTTTTTTTCTCCAGGATTCATTGATGAATAGAAAGCTAAATACTGCATTTATTTGAAATATAATCTTTTGTAACATGTTTTCACTGTCACTTTTGATCAGTTCAATGCATATTTGCTTAAAAGAAAAAGAAGCATTGAACACATACACATTTCAATGGTAACATCATGGTTTCGGTTTTTCAACATTGATTAAAAGAAGAAATGTTTCTTGAGCACCAAATCAGCATATTGGAATTATTTCTTAAGAATCATGTGACAATAAAGGCTAAAGTAATGATGCTGAAATTTCAGCTTAGCATCAAAGGAATTAATCATATTTAAAGTATATTACTATAGAAAACAAAACAAAAAAAGTACTGCATATAAAGTGTCCAATGTGTAAACAATATGATTTCAGTTTTTTATGATAGATTTTGTCTACCCTGAAATGGTCATATTTTTTAAATGACAAGAGCACTGAGCAGTTGAAGTAAATAGAAAACACATAATGTGAAGTGAAAGTGACATTCAGCCAAGTATGGTGACCCATACTCAGAATTTGTGCTCTGCATTTAACCCATCCAAAGTGCACACACACAGAGCAGTGAACACACACACACACACTGTGAGCACACACCCGGAGCAGTGGGCAGCCATTTATGCTGCGGCGCCCGGGGAGCAGTTGGGGGTTCGATGCCTTGCTCAAGGGCACCTAAGTCGTGGTATTGAAGGTGGAGAAAGAACTGTACATGTACTCCCCCCACCCACAATTCCTGCCGGCCCGGGACTCGAACTCACAACCTTTCGATTGGGAGTCCGACTCTCTAACCATTAGGCCACGACTTCCCGTGAAATGGTGTCATAATTTAATTTCCAGTAAACACTGAACTTTAGAGAATTTTTTTTAATGGTTTTTAGATTAATCGGTTGAATATTCATGTGTTCAGAAACACCTGCTCCACTCACCTGAAGTAAGAGCTGCAGGTGGCCAGCACCATTTTATGGCAGGGGAACTCACTGTCCTCCACCAGCAAAGTTATGTCAGTCAACAACTTCTGCTCGTAGAAAAACTTCAGCTGTTCCAGCACAGAAACAGCATATTCTGTGTTGACTTGCCGACGCTCTCCAACCTCCGACATGTTCGTATCCCATGAGTTTTCAACCAGCCTCTGAATGTCAATGATTATCTGTTCCTTTCTGCAATGGCCTGTTCCCTGAATACTTTGAAATTAAGTCTATTCCTCTACCATGCTGAAATCACAACTTTTACAGCGGTTCCAAAGTGTTCAGCTGTCTCAGGATCCGTTGGGACAGAGGGCGAAAGTGACGTGAGGTAGAGGGAGATGTCTACATCAGAACACCAGCAATCCCGCGTGTCTGTGGGGAAAAAATGTGTTACTAATAATATTTTATTTCTTGTTTATACAGATTTGACAGTAAAGCACTTAGTCTCACTAAGCTCGAGTTAAGATGCATACAAAATGTAATTATTACTTTTATTAACAACAGTTACAAGTGCAAAATCTACTTTTTATATACAGAAAATGTATATATTCCACTCTTATTGAATGTACCATTATTTTTCTAGCATATGGAACTGACCAACTTCAGTGATTGTGTGTGATTTAGTAGCAAATTGAAGAAATGTTTGTGACTTTTCTTACTTCATACACAAAAAGTTTAAAATTCTGACAAATTCCAATTTCTTGATTTGATATTTTATAATAGTAATAATTTAAAAATATAGAGAAAAAGAATAAATGAATGATTAATAAGCCAGTAAGTGCTCCTCTGCTGCTGTCTACTGGTTATAACGGATTTGATGTATAATTTTACATAAGTGTTTGTTTACCACAAAGTATATTTTGTTCATGCCATTAAAAATAGCATTCAAACTGGATCACCTTGGAGCTTTAAAATGCTGGAAATAGTTGTGTGAAATGCTTGAAAGTCACTGAAAAGTGCTAGAATTTCTCTCTCAAAAGGTTGTACAAACCCTGAAATGAATGATAAAATGTATTGGACAATTTCCTTATCATTGTGTGGCAAATTCAAATGCTTCTCTCTGGATCTCGCAGCACTGTTATATCTATGCAGCAACTGTGTTGCAAAATCATCTTTGGCTCCCAAGTAAAGATGTTCTGAGCTTGGACAAGTTTGTTTGTGTTGCGGTCCAAGCTGATAAACGGTCCATGCTGCGCAGCTGAAACGTAGCGCGGTTCTTTGCCGTTTGATGTTTCTCAAATGCAACAGAAATGGCAAAGCTTACGAGTTGGGCAATGCGGTGGTCGCACCAGTGTGACCTCTCACAAAAATATGTCGCACCGGCAGAACAAATGGTCACAAAATGTGACCATTTGGTCGCAGTCTGGAGGCCGGAAATATATATATATATATATATATAGCAAAGCTACAGTATGGTGCAAAGTTTTAGGCACTTGTGTAAAAATGCTGTAAAGTGAGGATGCAATCAAAAATAATGCCATAAATAGATTTTATTAATTAACTTCTATTAACTTAACTAAATTAAATCAACATTTGGTGTGACCACACCATGCGTTAAAAAAAGCTTTTGTCCTAGGTTCACTTGATTTTCAGGTAGGTTTCTTGAAGTGCCACAGTTCTTCTGGATTTAGTCCATCTCAGTTTGACTTAAAACCATTGTGTGTGTGTGTGTGTGTGTGTGTGTAAATACTAGTGGCCTAAGACTTTTGCACAGTACTGAATATATATATATATATATATATATATATATATATATATATATATATATATATATACACACACACACACATATTTTGGATTATTTGTTGCATGTTGATTTTATGTTGTCAAACGTTGCATAGTCATCGACGTCAACTCAGCACGTGAAGGTATGAGAATGCAAGTAGCAGCCTAGAGCCAACCGAAGGCACAATACATCAAGAATCAGTCGGCGCCGACTAACGTTACAGTTCTTATTATCAAAGTTTGTAAAGTGGCGGGACAGGAGCCTTTTCCGGTTAAAGATCATTAGTTCACATCAGTAATGTCACCACATGAAACCATACATCCGCATATATCTTATATATATATATATATATAAATCGAAGAACTATTTACTCATAAAGAAACACAGTTAACGTTACCCCTTATATTCGTGTGTCCTAATTTCCACTTAAGTAAAGAACGTAATTTGCCTCGGCATTATCATGTTGTAGCATCGAGTACGTTACTATAATGAGAACAACATCTCACTGTGATACGCAAACATTTTAGCTCAGTGTACAGTTGCTCGCATCTGGAGCCGAGCAGAGACGCGGTTATCGGTCTCATAACCCCACGGCGCTGTTAAACAGGCCTGTTAGAGGTCACCTTACCTCCGATGTGCTGCTTGGAGCTCCGGCTGCTGTGCGTTTCTGTCGAATCTACAACACTAAGACAAAGCTTTTTCACAGACAGCGGGCTGCTAAAATTGCTGTCCTAACCGGATCGAAGTCTGATGCTTAATGTGCCTACATCAAACACCCTGATCATAATTTCAGTATTTAAAGAGAAGTCAAGCGCATATTACACACTGATCACTGCTATAGCAGTATGCAGCTAAATATATCTATATGAACAAATATGAAATGCTAACGCAGCTAGCTAGCTCTCGTTCCCCTTATAAAAACAACAATACTTTCCTGCAATTGAACAGATCGATATCAAACAAGATCGATCATGCAACTAAAAACATTTAGATGTAAGCAACGGTGAAATTACTTATTCAGGCCTTTAGACACCGAGTGAGCTACGGAAGCCTAATTTAAGAAGTTGCTTCGATCAGGAAAGCTAACTGCATGCTAGTAACGTTAGCGCGACAATAGAACCGGTAGATGAGAAATCAACGTCAGTCGTGTCACCGGAGGGGGCGGGAACAGGCTTTTCCTGCCTGGCCCGCGGGATTAATAAATAAAAGTAAATAATGCAAATAAAACCATTCTCGTCTATATTGATGACGTTATACAGTGCGATCAATATCCTTCAGTTTCATACACTGTCTGCCAAATCAAATATCCAATCTAATATATTTAGGCCAACTTAACAAATATAGAATTCAATATTCAGTAGTGTAATTTTTGGCTTGCTAATTAATAATAATAACTGACCTGCTAAATAAGAACATTACTGTAATATTTTATGTCAAGCTGCTTCAAAACGATGTCCAAAAAAGTGCTGAGCTATGCAAATAAAAGAGTAAGTGTTCAACCTAAATGCCAAGAAAATGCATTTTAAATGTGAAAGAACTCTTAATTGTGTGATCAACTGTACAAATAGGAAAACAATAAATTGAAGCTATATTTTCATAGACTCGAAAGCTACAGAAAACTGAAGCAAATGGACGGCTGCAATTTTTTTGAAACAACTGGAATCATCGAAACGTGGACCTAAAGAAGCTCTAGAAGCGAATGCATAAACAGGCCGAAGGTCTGGCTACACGAGAATAGGCTACTAGTAGCGTTAAAAAAGATACTAGTGCGTTTTAAGGATTAAACTGAACGGTTTATCTAATGAATAAGTACCAGTATCTAATAAATAAGAACTAGTATCTAAGCACTAATAGCCAATGAATAGCAACATAGTACCTAATGGAATAGATACTAGTAGCCTAACTAATTTTTTTTTTTACATTGAATCATGTCAATATATACTGTTAAACCAAACACAGAAAATAATGATCTTTAAAAAAAAAAAAAAAAAAAAAGCATCATATGACCCCTTTAAGGATTAAATGTTAGAATGGCTTGCTCAAGGATGTTATGTTTATATATTTGTGCACTGGGTGGCGCTAACAGTACGTACAGTCCGCATGAAATCAAAAATGACTTTATTTGCTTTACTACCACACATTGCAAGTCTTAATGTGAACAATTAACCCGTGCAAGTTAATCTGCTAAAAATGTTTGTTTTGGTAATCTTTAATCAAAATCTTAACATTTGCTTCCGCTCTGAAATGGCATTCCTTTGCTGATGACGTAAATTTGGTGGCTTGGGCAGAATATCCTTAAACACACAGAGGGGAGGAGCGCAAAAAATAAAACCATGCCCTATATTCAATTTTCCGTTTCAGATGGAAATATGTCACTACACTGAAATAAAGTCAGCAGCAACTTCCGGTTCGAAACCATTGCATTTCTCAAAACAATACAAACAGAACCACACAATGTATTACCTGCAAAAGTCTGTAACTTTCTTAAATTCTTTAGTTAATTCTCCCAAAAGTATTTATGTAAATTTTAACAATTATGCTTTTTAAAAGTGCTCTGACGACAACATGATTGCTATAGTGAAAAGCAAAAGACTCTCACTTCATATATTTACACACAAAACAGATATGTTAAGGTGTCTGTTTCAGTATGCAACATAAAGTATATTTACTGTATAATATAATATACATGTAGACTACTGTAATATGAAGCATTACAGTAAGTATATATAATTTACAGTACAGTGCAAATTGTGGAAATATATTGTTTTGGATATGGACCTGTTTCCATGTTATTTTATTTTGCTTACCTTTAAGTTGATGCCATATTCGCTTGAATATGGAAATGCTATATGATCAGAAAGTTCCTAAAATGCTTTAAATGATATTGATGTAGAGCTTAGATAAATGTGCATGACTACCTTTGTTTATGTAGAACAGGATGAAATGAGCAAAAAGGTATGAAAAGTAAATTCATGAACTTAATTTTTGCAACTAACGACAAAGGTTACTGAGAGTGTACATGGTGTGAAGAGAAGGTTTAAAACCACAAGTGGAGGTAAAACAGACAATACTACAGTAAGAAGGAGAAGAGTGCTTAAAGAAGATGGCAGCATAGGAGAAGATAGGAGGACATCCGGCAACTGGACATGAGTCACAGAGACTGATATTGAATTGGAATTTACCAAAAATTTGTATAAATGTTCTGAGGAGTAAACCACTCTTCAGATGCCATTAAGCATGAAGGACACCTATACCCTACTGAGGGGCACTTGACGGTATCTCCAATATTGAAAATCTGGATATTTATCTTACAAAAATGAATGGATTCGCTACAGGGGGCATTTATTCCCAGCAAATTCAGCAGTTCCTGACGTCATCAAGAAATAATGTCTCTAAGCATTTCTTTTATAACAACTCAATGTCATGTTGTATCAATGAAACATTCAAATAAGTAATTGGTGACGTGTCAACACATATTATAACATTCTGCACATTTTGTATGTCTCAAACAGCCAATTTTGTTCTTGCAGTCTCTACTAACGAGCTGATGAGTGGAATCAGGTGTTAGATAAGGGAGACATAGAAAAGGTCCAGGGCAGAGGGGCCTCCAGGACAGGTCTGGGAAGCACTGGCTTAAGTTAATGGTGTTTGTGATCACAGTTTCATTCGCAGATCCTTTGTCAGATACGCCTGACTGACCAATATTGACTAGCCTACAACTTATAAAATTCCTACAAGTTTCACACCTACAGCGCATATTACAGACATTGATGCAAAAACGCAGATACATTGTTCTACATGTCTACAGTATAAATAATTAATAAACCAGTCTTATAAACTCCTTGATTTTTCGCTTTAGTCACTTTAAATATAATATGCATGCAAAATAATCGATTGTAAGATTTATTTACATCAATCGACGGAAAGGTTTTTGCAGGTTTTAATAAAATAAAAGTCATAAAAAAAGCATTTTCCAGTACGCACCCCAGGCTTCCACAGACTCGTCAACTCACTCATCAGAATCTTCAGTAATCCTCGGCAAACATCGACACGGCTCATTCGGTTCTTTTTGGGTCCTCGGTAATCCTCGGCAAACTTCGACAGTTGGTTGAACCGGCTAAATCGGTTATTTTGAGTCGGACGTGCTACTTCGGCTGTGCGTCCTGCGTCATCAACTAAAGTTCGATTCAGTTCGATCAATGAATCGGCTCAAAAAATGATTCGTTCAAGAACCGAACATCACTAGTGATCTTATGCCCTGTCCACACGGACACGGGTATTTTTGAAACCGTGACTTTTTTTACGTCTTTCGTCCACATGAAAACGCAGTTTCAGGGCACCGAAACCGAACATTTTTTAAATCTACGGCCAGGGTGAGCATTTTCAAAAACGCAGGTTGCAGTGTTGTCGTGTGGACAGTACAACCGGGGTTTTTGCCTTGCGACGTCAGAGTGTGCGCCGTTATCCGCTGTGTTTGACGTCAGATTGTCCGCTGCTGATTGCTTCTGATTGGCCAAGGTGACTTTACGATTTGGGTTATATCGCCGCCTGCTGGTGTAGCATGCTCTTGACAGCGCTTGATAGCATGTTTTTGCGTTTTCATGTGGCAGGATTTTTTTTTAAACGCAGGAGGAAAAACTCCGGTTATAAAAATACCCGTGTCCGTGTGGACTAGGCCTTATTCTTTGCGTTTTTGCTACTCCTAAATGTCTTTTATGTGTAGAAATATTTTGTCAACATTCCCAAACACTCTGATAGTTAATTGTCATCTTTAAACATACACACACAAGAAAATTTAAGCTACAAGTTTATTAGAAACATACACACACACACACACACAAGAACATTTAAGCTACAAGGTTATTATAAACAATGCACGTGAGCATTATTCAAGTTATATCTAACTTTGATCTCACTGGTGGCTGATCTGTACTAAATGTACTCATTTCAGTTTCTTGTTTACTCAAGTCTAAAGGTAGGCATTTGGCATCTCAAATGAGCCTATCGACTTTCTGTGTTTGTGGTTGTTGTGCATGCATAGGTTGATTTAACTAAAACCAAACAACCTTTCTGGAACCAGTAGCCTTTCTAATAAAGTCAGCAGAACTTCCTAATCAGGTCATGCTTCATCCTAATTAACTCCTCTTGATTAATAGGTCTAATTACTTTGGTGTGGGTTTTCTCTGGGTTCACAACACACTGATTTAAACCTGAGGAAAATTATGGATTAACTTGTTTTAGTTTTGTGAAAGCTTTTCCCTTGGTGTAGAAGACTTCAAGGTAAGCACTATGCAAAAATAAATCCACATACTCCGTTTAATTTGGATTTATAATAATTTAAACAAACCATTTTAGTTACTACCATCTGTCTTTAATTGCTGTCTTTAAATCTGTACTGAATGAGAAACGGCTTCTGTTTGACTGAAAAACAAATGTTCCTTCTGGTTGACTGTAATTTGAAGAACTTTTCTGGCCAAATAACCAAAACCTTCTTTTGACATGTTATGCACAAGATATGGCTGCTATAGCAACCCAAGATCCCACTGGCAGTATTGCAAGTGTACTTCATAGACCACAGTATGCACAGGCCCCTCAGCGCCCTGGTCCTCTGCCCTCCAGAATATTACACCCAGAAGAGCAGTTCCAGCTAAACCAGCCCTTTTACGTCCCCACTGTCCAGCCATTCTTCCCATATCAATGGTCCATGTCAACTCCATATGTACCCTATGGTGGATTTCATGGATTAGGTATACCTTTCTTTTGTAGTTTTGCTAAATATGACTAATTCTAATTTTTCAAATTCAGTTTTTCAGAATTTTATTTTTGTGCTTTAAAAAAATGTACCTGATGAACATAATCACTTATCTGTATTGTCTCTAAAAGTTTCCAAGTCTTTCCAAGATAGTTTTTGAGGATATTAACCTCTCAAACAACCGAAAACATGTAGGAAACCTCGTCCTTTTCATAATATAAAGTGTGATCTTTAGGAATCCAATGTAAGCTGGAAAATTCCTAATGTTTCCGCACAGGCCTATTATTAGGTGTCTGGTATAAGCTATAACTTTCTGTCTCTATGGTGAAGACTTCACATGATTTATGTGCCTGTGGTATTTTGTGTAATGATGAGATTGATAGAATGTATGCAATGTTCAAAATGTCAGCCTAAGGATTTACAACAGGCTTCCTTAAATCTGGCCCTGGATGGCCTCTGTCATGCAGGGTTTAGCTTAAAACCTGATCAAACTAACCTTCTTGTAATTTCCTAGTAACTTTAGAGACCTTGATTAGCTTACGATGATTAGCTTAAATGGAAATCCACACATAAGCAATATAACTGTTCTTTCTTTTTAAGGTTATGGCATGATGCCATCATTACTACTTCCTCAGTGTTTAGAAGTTCCTGGATACATGATTCCTCAAACTCAACTGCACATGTTGGACTACAGACATCTGACTCCCCATGTGGCTCCAACTATTCCTCATCAGACCCGCCGCTCACATTTTCAAAACGGTGTGCCCCCTGGTCGTGTGATGGTCAGCTCAGAGGTGCAAACTGAACCGCTTTGTCGAACCATAGGCTCCCATGAACGTGCAATATCCCACAATTGTTCTGAATCAGGTAGGGGTACTGACAGTCCAGTGTCAACATCACCCAGCTCCTTGGAGAACAAATCCGTAGCTTGCCTTGAAAGTACATCCATACTAACTCAAAATTGCAATGCCACCAATGCTATCAACACTACTGATTTGTCTGCCGTTCCCAAGAGTGAAATACTTCAAGCTGAACACATGCAAATGAAATGTGACAAAATGCTTTATGAGCATAAGAAGTTTCAGAACAACGATAACATGGAGCTAGCTAGTCATAATGAAACTGACCTTTTGCAGTGCAGCTTGGGTTCTGTACAATCTTCAGGGGATGTCGTCTTGTGCTCTTACCAGTCATTAGCATTTAGGAAGGATAAAAAGAGGGTTGAAACTGGGATGTTAAGGTACTCCAGGAAGCATTGTCTCCCTGCTTGTACAGAAGTTACTGTGGTGAGAACTACTCCATCTTGTAGAACTTTTAAAACTTATCCTAAACCAACCAGATCTGTCATTACCCAAAGAATCAAAGCAAATAAAAACTCAGAGATGCTATATCAGGCAAAGAGCAGAGATGATGTCAACACCTTCAATAACGTTGACTTTAAGATTCTGCGGCTGCCATTTGACATCGAGAACCATAACCAGCCTTGTCAGCTGGAAGCTTCTATCTGGTCAGTAGAGTCTCTGATACCTTATGTACCTTCAACTGAGTGGATGACCAACAATGGTCTTTTAGAAACTCCCCAGAAACCTTTGAGCACACTGAATGAACACCGTGACATTATCCCAAAGCCAAATTATGTTCCTGAAGGGAAGAATCTACAACCCGGTGCATCGGTTCAATATCATGGTCGTCCATGTCAGCTTGAGGCCTCTATCTGGTCAGTAGAATCATTGATGCCTTATGTGCCTTCCAATGAGTGGATGGTTGAGAATGGATTTTTAACCCCTCAGAAACCTTTGAGCACACTGAATGAACACGGTGACATTATCCCAAAGCCAAATTATGTTCCTGAAGGAAAGAATCTACAACCTGGCGCAACAGTAAAATCTCATGGTTGTCCATGTCAGCTAGAGGCCTCTATCTGGTCAGTAGAATCGTTGATGCCTTATGTGCCTTCCAATGAGTGGATGGTTGAGAATGGGTTTTTAACTCCTCAGAAGCCGCTGAGCCCACAGATTAAATCGAGTGACCTATCAAAGCAGAATCAGTCTTCCACTGGTATTCCAACAGAGAAGAATCTACAAACTGGTGCATCTACCAAACATGACTCCTTTAACTCCCTTGAGTCCCGCTCCCCATACCGTCCCTCAACAAGCTGGCTGGCTGACTTTGGTAATGTATACTACTACAGTAAACTACCTGTTGTACAGCAACATCCTGCCCTTCCAGAAAAGCAGCAACCAAAGATGTCCCTTTCCATTAGTCTTGAATCATCTCCTCTCAGAAATGGGAAAAACGCAAACAACCAAACACCAGCAATTGGCGTCTCTGTTCAGAAGCACTGTTCATTTCATACTTGCAAGTGCAAAGCAAAAAACAGTTTACGGTTAGCTGGATCTTCCGTGAAGTCTGGTCTGGTTTCTCATTCCACACTGGAGAATGAACTTCCCTTCTGCCCATCATGTAGATATGATGAGAAAGGAAAGGATCATAGAAAGCCTTATTTTTCAGACCGTTTTATCTGCAAAAGAGAGGAGACAACTGAATTGAAAAACTTTTACATGAAGAGGGCTACTGCGGGATTCCATGGTACCCCAAAGATAACTTTAGGGAGTCATTCGACAAAACGCTGTGCTGCTTCTCGGGCTAAACTGAGTGGAAAGACTGGACCATGTGAAGATTACCAATGCCTTAATCCCAGCCCTGTTCAAGATAAATGTGGGGACCTTAGATGGCGAATTTGGGAAAAGCGTGAGGAAGACTGCATTAACAATCCAAATCTGAGACCGTAACAGAGACTGCAGAAAGGTAGGGCTTCCATTTATACCATTGCCAAAATTCTCTATATTGTGTATGTACTCTATATTGTTACAATACATGGAAGGCAAGTATGCAGGTCTCTAAAACTGAAAGAAGGATTCAGAAAAAAGAAAGTAAAGAGTACTCCCAAAGTAAGAGAAATGGTTTCTCAAAAGATTGCTTCATATTAGACCAATTCTGATCCTAAGTTCTCAGCAAAAATGACAATGACCAAACTGTGTGTGTGTACTGAATGCAAATTTAAAATCATATTTATTTTCAGAGATCACACAAGAGGAAGACCCAATGTTTATTACTCCCAGTCCGCACACCCCATGGAGGGCTAGAAGGTGCATTAACATCACAAATTGTCAAAACCTTCCTTCAATCAAATAATTACATGTATGGTTTTTATGCAGTGATTTAATAAAGTACTTTTGAGTGTGAACATGTTGTATGGTTTATCACTGAAGCCTCAAGTTCCATTTGAAGGTGTCTTTTTTTTTTTTTTTTTTTTTTTTTTTTTTAAATATAAACACTACAAAAGAAACCATGCATTTCCTAACCTCTATATTTCAAATTGCACAACAAAAGGTTTGATCCACAAAGAGATCAGTGACCGGTTGCATTAAAAGGCTTATACTAGTCTAACAAGTCATCCAATTTGTTTCAAGACTGGTCATAATGTTAAGTCAGTTACATAAAATATATTGGTCTCTGAGGAAGTTGTGGCCTATTGGTTAGAGTTTGACTTCTAACACTAAGGTTGCAATACGACTGCGGGCGCCGCAGCATAAATGGCTGCCCACTGCTCCGGGTGTGTGTTCACGGTGTTTGTATGTTCACTGCTCTGTGTGTGTGCACTTTGGATGGGTTAAATGCAGAGCACAAATTCTGAGTATGGGTCACCATACATGGCTGTATGTCACGTCACTTTCATCTACAGTTGTGGCCAAATGCATTGGCAGTGACGCATATTTTGTGATTTGCTGCTTAAGCTGCTTTGTTCATTCACATTGTTTCTAGATTGTCACTGTCAATACTTATAGAAACAATGTGAATGAATACCACAACAGAATAAGTAGCAAATTTTGTAAAACACTAAATTTATGCCACTGCCAATACTTTTGGCCATGACTGTAGTATGTTGAAAAGAAGACCAGTTACTCCTTGGATAACAGCTAGTCAAGGTAGTTCTTAACCCAGTCTTTGCATGGACGTAATGCTTATGCAGTTGGCTCTGATCTTACAATTAACCCAGTCTAATATTATCAAGATACACATAAAGAGACTTAAACAAGTGACACTAAAACCTAAATTCATAGAGCTGATATGTGGAAGTATAAATACAGTATTTCCTTGCACACTACAGTAAAAGTGTAACTAACTGAATCGACAACCATCATGATTGTTTTAATACATCTAATGTGTATTCATAGCAAGAGGGGCTGTCTGGAGTGGCTGAAAACATGTTTTATAGGAGACTAGAGTTAGTCCTGAGTAGACCAAAATCTATGAATATCCATTAAAATTACCCAATACATTTAGAGATGAAAAAAGGTATAAATGCATGATGTGGTAATGATTAATCTGATTGATTAGTGATGATGTGATTAGTGATATTCCAACACACTGTCTGATACAGATGCAAAGATGACTACAAGGACTAAATCAAGCCAGTTAAGCGGATTTAAAATCAGACAGAAAATTGAAAATCCAGAACTAGAGTTTGTGATAATTTCTTTACATTTCTATATGAATGTGGTCACCATTCACTTTAATTTGGAAAACAGCAGACTGATCATTGTCTATGTGATTTCTAGATCTTTTTGTTAAGGGGATCTTTATAGTTTACTGTATTGAGGAGGTATTGTTTAGTCATCCAGGCAATATGCAGTAAACAGAGGAGTAATTATAATGAGGTAACAAAAGCATGCCCATGCAAACTGAGGGGACACTTGTTCAGACACTTTTCAGATTGCCTTTTTGAAATGTACAATGTTATCTTTCTTAACACTGCAATGTTAGTAGCAGAATAAATCCATACATGTGACCAAACAAAAACATTGAATAAATAATAGAACCATTAATACCAATGAAAAACTTTGATATCGTCTTTAATGGAAAAGCATGTGACTACACTCACAGTAGGGCTGTGTACTCTCAGCATGCCTGTGTTCAACTTGCACTTTGTGAGCTGCGAGACGGGAGTTCATTTGCATTGCAGGGTATTTATCCAGAGCACATCTCAAAAGTGCTGTAGCTTTAGATGTAAAAATGAGGATTTAGTAGATGTCAGAAAATGAGATGGCCATGGTTAAGAGTACTGCTCCATAAAATGCTGTTGAAACTCCTTAATTTTTGCCAACACTATCTTCAGTTTCTCTTTTGGAGGAAGGATGGTCATTCTGTAGGAGAAGAATGTGAAAAACAGGTACAGTTAATCAACAGAAGGATTGAAAGAATTTCAAGTTATCAATTTAACAATTGATAAAGTGGCAATTTTACTCTTATTTGACTGAACTTGGTTGACAGTTTCATTCTCACAATTTATTTGGCATTTATATTAGGTGAGACAGACTTCATAATTTTGACTAAACATCTAAAGAGCTACTGTCCTGCAGAGTTTAGCTCCAACTCCAATCAAACACATCTGAAATGGGTAATCAAGTTATTCAGGCTTAAAATTGCAGGTAGAGCAGATCCCTGGCAAAGTTTTGCTTAGGGCCCCCAGAAGTCTAGGATCTGCTCTATAGTATACAATATATAGTATATAGCCTATAATAGCCTACTATTCAGAAATAAGTAATACGTGTAAAACATAAAGCACTGCATAGATCTCACCATATAAATTAAACATAAATTGATATATAAAGTTATACAATATTCAGTGAAGAGAAGTGAATAATTCTATCATTTACTTTTGTTGTTTGATTAAAGGGTTAGTTCACCTGAGAATGAAAATTCATTCACCTTTTACTCCCCCTCAAAGCATCCTAGGTGTATGTGACTTTCTTCTTTCAGAATAATCCAATCAGAGTTATATTAAAAAATTGTCCTTGCTCTTCCAAGCCTTTCAATTGGGGTAAGTGGGTGTTTGTTGTCAACAGTTCAGAAGATGTGAAATAAAGTGCATGCATCTGTAATAAAACATCCCTCACATGACTCCGGGGGGTTGAATAAAGGCCCCCGTAGCAAATCTATATGTTTTTGTAAAATAAATATCCAGATTTTAAACATAATAAACACTTTTTTTCTAACATCTGCTGACTGTGGGACATGGAAGACATCTTCTGGTTAATCGATTTTATCGATTAACTCAAATGTGTAGTTAACATCAACTTGTTAGAATGAAAATAGTTTTTCTTTTTAACATCCGCCGACTACTGCTCTATTTACAAATAATTTATATTAAAAAATAATAAATAAATAAAAAACTAAACCAGCAGCATTACAAGATGGAAAAATAGACTAGAAAATATATTTACACTTGTTCTGTCCTATGTCCATGACACTGACTCACTGCGGAGTTGCCCGTTATAATCTTAATGCCGAGTGTGCACTTGAATGCTTAAATGCATGATGGGCTAGTATATATATATATATATATATATATATATATATATATATATAAACTTAATCTCTTTCCAGCATTAAGGTAATCCTTAGGTAGAATGGTAGAATAAGAATAAACTGACGTACTTGCAAAGACACGTATAGTAATTTTATCTGTATCTGTTGACCATCAAAATAAAGTGTTAGCATATATTTAGCAGACATACACTCTAATGACCACTAGTTGATATGTAGTTGCAGAGTTACTTATCAACAGCTGTCTAAAGGGTACCATCAAAATGATAAAACTGATATTACAATAAAAATTGTTCAAAACAAATGTGTCATATCACACATTAATCTGGTATCTGTTATCTGATTTTATGGCTGTTTGAGAGAAAAAAAGTTATTATTATTATTATTATTATTATTATTATTATTAATACTACTTATAAGTGGTCATTGACTGCTTTAAGTAAAGTAGTATTTAGAAAAATGGCAAGATATGAGACTTAAAATACATTATATGAGAAATACACTCACCTAAAGGATTATTAGGAACACCTGTTCAATTTCTCATTAATGCAATTATCTAATCAACCAATCACATGGCAGTTGCTTCAATGCATTTAGGGGTGTGGTCCTAGTCAAGACAATCTTCTGAACTTCAAACTGAATGTCAGAATGGAAAAGAAAGGTGATTTAAGCAATTTTGAGCGTGGCATGGTTGTTGGTGCCAGACGGGCCGATCTGAGTATTTCACAATCTGCTCAGTTACTGGGATTTTCATGCACAACCATTTCTAGGGTTTACAAAGAATGGTGTGAAAAGGGAAAAACATTCATTATGCGGAAGTCCTGTGGGAGAAAATGCCTTGTTGATGCTAGAGGTCAGAGGAGAATGGGCCGACTGATTCAAGCTGATAGAAGAGCAACTTTGACTGAAATAACCATTCGTTACAACCCAGGTATGCCGCAAAGCATTTGTGAAGCCACAACACGCACAACCTTGAGGCGGATGGGCTACAACAGCTGAAGACCCCACCGGGTACAACTCATCTCCACTACAAATAGGAAAAAGAGGCTACAATTTGCACAAGTTCACCAAAATTGAATAATTGAAGACTGGAAAAATGTTGCCTGGTCTGATGAGTCTCGATTTCTGTTGAGACATTCAGATGGTAGAGTCAGAATTTGGCGTAAACAGAATGAGAACATGGATCCATCATGTTACCACTGTGCAGGCTGGTGGTGGTGGTGTAATGGTGTGGGGGAAGTTTTCTTGGCACACTTTAGGCCCCTTAGTGCCAATTGGGCATCGTTTAAATGCCACAGCCTACCTGAGCAGATCTCAACCCAATGGAGCATCTTTGGGATGTGGTGGAACGGGAGCTTCGTGCCCTGGATGTGCATCCCACAAATCTCCAACTGCAAGATGCTATCCTATCAATATGGGCCAACATTTCTAAAGAATGCTTTCAGCACCTTGTTGAATTAATGCCCCGTAGAATTAAGGCAGTTCTTAAGGTGAAAGGGGGTCAAACACAGTATTAGTATGGTGTTCCTAATAAGCCTTTAGGTGAGTGTATAATCCATTGTAAAAGTGGATGCAAAGTGTTCATTGTGTTATAAATCATCATACTCTTAAAAGCTATAACCACAAATAAGTAAATATTATAATATATCAAAACATTAAATATACAACATATTATAATGTTTTTTATAATGCCTTAAGAATACCCTTATATTGTATTATAAATACGGGCTTCATAGAAAGTGTTACCAAAAGGATTATGTTTGAAATCTGGATATTTATTTTACAAAAACGAATGGATTTGCTACTTTGTAAAGACAGCCTTTTTGGTTCAAGGGCAGGTTATATTCTCGATTCATAAACTATTCATCATTATTCTGAAAATATTAAATTATATGTACAGAACAACATAATCAGGGCCGTAGCTGGGGTCAGCGGGGCCCCGGTGCAGGTTGTACCAGTGGGCCCTGTTTGAAAGTGTTTATTTTGTGGGTTCTTTCTGTTTATTTGTTTGTGCTATTCACACAGTGTTTAAGTTTTTTCAAGTTTGTAAGTGTCCAGGTACAAAAACCGAATAATTAAATGTAAAATAGCACTGTAAAAATTAAATATACAGTCAAATAAAAATTTATTCAGACACCTTCAACATCTCTAACATTATCAGTTTATTTGCTATAGTTTAGAAAAATGGTAATAAAATATTACAAGAACTTAGAGTTAAACTGTCAGAACAAATTAATCTTGATAATATCAGATAACTTTGATAGAAAGATATATAATGGATTACAATCAAACAAAACTTCAGACAACTGTCAATACTTTGTTGAGCAATTACCAAGCAATGATTAATTTTGTTTAGTCTGTTGTGTGAAAAGGTTGCATTAGCAATTACGAAAAAAAAAAAAAAAAACACGTAAGCAAACCATGGTCAAAGTTTCTGGGAACTAGTCCAACTCTCTAACCATTAGGCCACAGCTGCCCCTCTTATTTTGCTATACTCACTTACATACATTAATTAATAGTGTCCTGCACGTACTAGTTAAAAAAAAAACCATTTCTTTCGTTTCTCTTGCATTGGATTAACATTACAGCAGCCAGTAGCTAAATTAGGCGCGGTCAGTTTAAGAGACAATGAATGCATCTAATATAGTACACATACGATTTTTTTTCCTCAACTGTTTACTTTCACTTAAGACATAACCGAAATGTTTTTGAACATACTATCCAAGATGGGTATTTTCACATATTTTTTATGTATTTGTCGGTACAATAGCAAAAACAGACAAATTAGGTGTTCAAGTGTTTTAAAACGTCTCTCTCTCTGCGTGAGCCTGAACACCAGAACACCGCAGTGCTGATTTAGGCTCTTACATATCCTTTTATGTTTGTTTAAACTGCGATTTGTTGTTGTTCGTTCAGGTGCAGGAGGAACTTAAATGAGAACTTTGTAAAGGAGAGCTCAGTTCAGTGTTGCTGTCTGTGAGACGCGGCTCTCTCTCCGCGTGCGCACCGAGCACAGCACGAGTAACCAGCTGCTCAGTTCAGCTTTTCCGTGTCTTGTGTTTAAATGCTTTAAAGTCTTTTGAATGGTTAAATTGGCAAGTGGCAAGGCTTAATAACACATGAAAATGATATGCTTTCATGTCGACACGCAGCAGCGCTCTGTCAACTGTCCTGAGCGTCTTTTTAGACTGGCCTCAGCCAGACTGTCGAGATCGCCGGGCCCCCCCCCTCGGCCGTGGGCCCCTATAATCGTCACCAGCTTTCACCCCACTAGCGACGGCCCTGAACATAATCTTCTAAAGCAAATAAAGGCCAAAATCTAAATTCTACTGTTTTAATAACTAACAAAAGGGAGCACAATTAATGTAATCATTTTATTCACCATAACAACGATATCTAAGATAATATTTGAGACGATGACATCACTGAATTCAATGATGAACTGCCTTTAACTGTCATTTTGCATTATTGACACTGTTTTCCTAATGAATGTTGTTCAGTTGCTTTGACACAATGTATTTTGTTTAAAGCGCTATATAAATAAAGGTGACTTGTCTTGACTTGACAATATTTGAGAAAAAGAAACACCCACTGCTTTTGGCTGTGGGTGGATATTTATTTTACAAAAACAAATGGATTTGCTCCTTAGGGCCTTTATTCCCCCACCCCCCGAAGCCGTGTGATGGACATTTTATTACAGATGCGCACACTTTATTTCACGTCTTCTGAACTGTTGACAACAAACACCCGCTTACCCCATTGAAAGGCTTGGAAGAGCAAGGACAATTTTTAATATAACTCTGATTGGATTATTCTGAAAGAAGAAAGTCACATACACCTAAGATGCTTCGAGGCTGAGTAGAAGATGAACTATCCCTTTAACAGATGATGAAAGACAGCAGCAGGTTTATACAGTATGATGCTGTCACGGAATGCATAGATATTGACTAGCATTCAATTACTTTTCACTAAAGACATAACTGACTGTGTTTAGTGAAAACTCACCAAGACGGACATTTTGACATACAAAATGCAAAGTAGCCTATATTTGTCTGTGTTTTCATAATCACTGAACAAAATAAAAAATGAAACTGGTGTTTTGGGGGCCCTACGCAACATGCATACTTTGCATATAGGGAGGATCACCTCTGGCACTGATGCTGTTCGCTTTATTTGAACAATTAATTTTGATTAAATACCATTGTATCAGGTTTCTTGTTCAGACAGGACTGCATCATGTTAAACTGAGTTGAAATGGTTCCTTTTTGGCTGAACTCTATGTTTTCATTCTGAAAGAAAATGTTTCAAACAAGAAGCTCAAAATTCGTTTTACACTTCCTGTTTTTGGGCAAGTTACCATTGTGGTGAAGTGTGGAGTGTGCGCTTGGGTTGAGGACCTGCTAAATAGAATTCCAATGGGAGTACTAGAGATGTAAACGGTGTCATCTTTTGACTGCCAAAATCGAACATACGTGTAAATAAGTTATATTTAACTTACTAGTATGTCATCTTAACATTTTGGCTGAATTGCATGGAAAGTGGTTCTACAGAATGGAAACATGTTATCTCTACATAAATACTGAACTAAAATTGAAAATGAAGGTACTCAAATCAAATTTGACTTTCCCAATTAACTTGGTTTAGTCTTTTCCAAATAACTGATTCAATCATGTGGAACCACTGTCCATGATTGAATAATTTTCAACCAAAGAGTTATTTTTTGAGTGTACAGTAGGTGTGTTGGAGCAAGTTTGGAACTCAAGCCTACAGGATGTTTGCCCACTTTTCCCAATGGTACATAAAAAAAATAAAACTAACTTACATTTTTATATAACTTAACTTTAAACATTTTATTACTTAAAACTTGCTAAATATATAACAAACATTTTTTGTATTGGCTTTTATTTCAGATGTTATTTCACTCTTAATTACCCATAAGCTCCTTTTGGACTAGGACACCCACACCTTTGTCATAAGCATATCCAAGGCTAAACTCTTCATTCTTGTTTGTATAAAGGGAGAATAACCTGAAATGGTAGGTGCCATCTCGCTGCCCAAAGCCGCTGCCGGGAACCAAACAGATGCCTGTTTCTTCCAGAAGCTTCATACAGTAGAACATATCTGGAGTTTGTCCCTTCTCCTAAAATTGGAGTGGATGGGGGATTTTGGTTAGAGTTTTATGATGCTGTTTAAGTCAACCAAGTAAAATATAATATATGACAGACAGCTGTGTAAATGTGTTTCTATTGTTCGTAGTGACATTATTCGCTGCAGACATCACACATTTCTAAAAGACATGCTCGTCAACTAACTACAAAATCAAGATCAAATCCTCAGGTGACAGAGAAAGTGTTTATCAAGTATAGTAGTATTACCAATTAAAACCAATCCTGCAGCCTTTATGGTTCAAGGGCAGGTTATATTCTCGATTCATAAACTATTCATCATTATTCTGAAAATATTCAATTATATGTACGTAGAGAACAACATAATCTCCTAGAGCAAAAAAAGGCCAAAATCAAAATTCTGCTGCTTTAATAACTAAAAAAAGGGAGCACAATTAATTTAATAATTTCATTCACCATAGCCTATAATCACAGAATATTAACAATGATATCTGAGAAAATATTTGGGACAATAAAGTATTATTTGGACATTTCTAGGTTCATAAAGATCTTTGACAGCTCTTAAAGTTTGCGTGCACTGAAGAACTATAATAGGAGTGAGGGATTTGACCTTTAATTTTAGGGGTAGTCAATTATTATGGACTGCACTCCCAGTAAATTATGTTAACTATGTGGAATACACCCTATGAATTCCAATAAAGTCACTTAAATAAGGGAGTTAATGTGCAGTCACATTAGCAAATGTCTGTTGCCAATAGTGTAGCAATATATTAAGCACTGCTCACAAAGATATCACTTTCAAATCAAGTAGTTGTCTGTTAGAAATCGGATAGGTATCTGATCAGTAAAAATACATGAAGGTACAAGTGAACAATTGTTAGGTTTAACTGATCACAAGTTCATCCTACCTTGGCCTCCAGGATGGCTTTTGGTGGGAGGTGGATACGTGGGAAAGTGTACATTGCACCCTGCACTGGGTTACATTTTATTCCTGGTACCTGATTCAAGATTTCTTGCGTCATGTTGGCCTTCTCTCCCAGTGCGGCTAAAGTGTCTGTGCGCTCCTGAAGACAATAGAGAAAAAGGTTTTATTTTAAACTACGATGTACTTAATTTCTCACTTCATTTTTAAAGTTTTTGTTAAAGATGCAAGAAATTGATATGAAGTGATAACTGTATTCAACACAACAAAAATACTGTGTATCTTAAAAATATAATTTCCTGGTCAAATACAAATTTCTTTTAGAGACTAAATAATATTGGCAAAATATAAAATTAACTGTTTGATTTGTAAGCATGTATTTTGGTATGCTCTAATAAAAAATATTATTAAAAAGATGTAATTATAGCTATTTATTATTATGATATTTACAAATCCACTCTGTTATTTTTTTAGAGTGTCCAAAGCAAACAGTTAATGGGACAATATAGACCTTGATGAATGTGTCATATGAGGGTTCATCTGGTTGGGGTGGATTGACCACCACATCTAGAAGAGCCTGTCCAGGCACTGGAGGACACAGCCGCACAGATACCAGCTTAGTGAGTTGAACTTTCACCTCAGGGTCTAGATTTACCACCTCCATATAACCACCACGAAAACCACACCTTAAAGAAGCAAGACAGACAGGCTTAGAGCTTAACTGTTTACTTGTTTTTTTTTTTAAGAACACTACTGTTAGGTCAAAACAAATTATTTCTTTCACAGTATTTGTATATGTATGCTTTTCCGACATCATCTCACAATCTTCATTTCAAACCATGGAGGAGCAATACGGGACATTTTATTTAAATCGACTACAAATGTATTTGTAATTGGTAAAAGCAGTATGTGATGATTGTGCTCAAACGTGCTTGCGTGAAATGCAAGTTCAAACCTCATTGGTTCTGGAGCTTAAAGCAAGTGTGTTTAATGTTGTGTTTACCACATTCAATAAGCTCTCTGTATGTGTTGATCAATGTTTACATGTGAATAAAAGCCAAAATTCATGTTTTCATCACATCAAGCAATCATGTCTTTTCAGAGGTCTTGAAACTTTTGAATTGTCAAACTTTAATGTAATGGGCTTTCAATGGAGGGACAGAAATCTCTCAGGTTTTATTAAAAATAACTTAAATTGTGTTTCCAAGAAAGAGTTCAAAATGTCATGAGGTAAGTAAATGATGACAAAATTTAGATTTTTAGGTGAACTGAACCTAAACAAGAAGTTGTTAGGAAGATTGTGAATTGGAACCAGATTAAATCATTTCTATCATATTTCCTATGGAATAATTCTCCCAAATCACCTAAAGATCGATTGCTCTTCTCTTGTTTTTGATACTCACTCTCCCATGTAGCACTTTGACGTTGAGTGAAAGGAAGCTAGTTCCACTTTCTCAGAGTATTCCAGACCCATTTCAAATAGCACCTTCTTAAAGGAATGAAATTTACACCCATCCGCGTAAATATTGTCCTGATAAACCTGGACAAAGCAGGGCAAGTTGAAAATATTAATAATGTGAGGTTTTATTTATTTACAAAAAAAATATATAAGCCTATCATACAAATCACCTCATCAGCCATGAGGAAAAGCTTTTCTGCTGCCGCAAATCGGATCACGTCCTCAATGCACTGTCGGCTTTGCACTTGACCTGTCAGGTAAAAACAAACCATAAAAGCGTTGCCATATTAGTTTAATGTTTTCTAACCCAATGGTTGTTGGACAGTTTGGATAATTGAGAAATCCTTAATAAATACTACTACAGGGTTCTGTAGGTTTTATGAAGGTAAATTTAAGACTTTTTCTTAAAAAAAACTTTAAAAAAAAAACCTTTTCAAGACCAAGTAATCGAAATTTAAAGGAAAATTGAAAGGAACAACACTGTGTATGAAAGTCTAGCAAGCAGGCAATGAGCTGTATTAGCAAATTCTCACAGATCTATGTTACTTTTTTCATTCATTTTACATAAAAAAAACATTGATTAAGACTTAAATATACAGAATAACCACTAGAATACGGAAATAACGTTTACATAGATAAGACATATTGTTCTGAGAAACAATTGAACAATTAAGTGAGATTAAGATTAAAACAACAACAAATGTCAATGTGGTCAGAAAGAAATTTTAAAGAATACTAATTTGCATAGACCATTGGCAGATTGACAAATTGTCACCAAACCTGTGGGGTTGCCAGGATTGATAATGCACAGTGCTCGAGGGCTGCAGTGCTTCTTTGCTTCCTGCAGGGCGCGTCGTAACTCACTGATGTCCAAACTCCAGCAGTTGTCTTCATCCAGATAATAACTGATTTGTACAGCAGCCAACTCAGCCAGAGCAGCGGAGTACAGTGGATACTGGGGGATGGAAATCATCACTCCTGTACGAGACATTCCTTCTCCTGACACCAGCAATTTAAGCATGGTCTGACACATAGACAAAGACGGATCTTTAAAAGTAATTCTGATAGTTCATCTGTCGTTGCGCAGTATCAACTTTTATCCATGCATGTTAGAATCTTAGGGATGCACCTGCATTTTACTCAAAAATCTGAACAGAAATGGTTACTTAAATCTGATAACAGAATTGCTGAGATGGATAACGGTAAATTATCCAGGAATAATGATTAATCTGATTTAATGTAAATGCTGTAGATGATATCCATCTATAGAGATTGCATTTACAGTTGATGAGTGAAAATAATATCATATCATTACCCCCAAAACATGCAACAGACCCACACATGCACACATCCACAAATGTATGCAATAAATACACAGTATATTTACAACTCTACACACAGAAAAAAAATGTTTTGTTAATAATGTTTTGCTCAAAATACAAATCCACAGAAATCATGCAGTATGTGTTTATTTATTGCACAAAACATGCTGAGCTGTTTGTACTGGAATTCTTCCTCAATAATGTCTGTTTAGGAGTCTTGACACACAGAGGTTTTCAAATAAGCTGGGGCTGGGGCTAAGGGTGGGCGGTATGACCAAAATTCTGTTTCAGGGTATGACTCATTTTATTTCACGGTAATAATGTATTTTACAATATAGTTATTTATATATGTAGTTATTATGTATATAATAAATTAAGCTATTTATATAACAAATAAACTCAAACACTATATAAAGGAAGAGCACTTTACCTATTTTTCTTCAACTTTTATTTGGTAAATTATTTAGTAAAAGCACACTTAACATTTAGATTAACTGCCCCCAACTGACTGATATTAAATGCAACTTATACATGTAATTAAACTTTAAATATAGTCTTTCTGAATTAATTTCAAATTATTTCAAATTAATTTAAATTACTTTCTTAATAATTTGTAGGATACTATTAATACTAGAATGTGAAGAGTTCAATAGTGACCAGAAGGAGAGTATCAGTGTGCAAACTGAACATCAACTACTGTTATTGCTGACTAAATTATACACACCTTATAACCACGTCATTATTTGAGCCGGGTGAAGACTGACACGTGCTCTGCCTTTCATATTTGCCTCTCACTGCGTGTGCATGTGGGTGTGTGTGTGCTTACCTTCTGAATTATTAAAACATGATCAGTTAATTTGAGCATCAAATTGAGACGAATCATAGGAGGTTATTATCAGCTGGTTAAGATCGGTGTTTGATCGTTTGGAGTTAGAAAAATATAATACATTCTGTTACATTCTCAATATTTTGTCAAATTGCCTCAGATTATGTACATTCTCTTTAAAAAGCAGGTTGTTCATTGCTCCCTCTCTGTTGTGAGCCTGTGCACTCCTCTAAACCTGAGGGTGCTACACTGCTCTCGCGGTTGACTGCTGCACCTTTGTTCCAACCTTTTAGAAAACGGAATCCTTTGTGGATCCTCCTGAACTGAACATTCATCTTTCTCCATGTTTCTTTGACAAATGGAAGAATTTCAGTCTGATGCACACTGCATATGAGTTACTGACGCCTAATTATTTACATGTCAATGTATACAGAGAATAAAACAAAATCTGTTACGGTTGACATTTTATACCGTGGTAACGGTAAATAACGTCATACCCCCCAGCCCTGGCAATGTTAAGCATTGCTGCCAGCAAATGCTCGAGATCATAATTTCACACTGGGTTTTGATTCCGGAAAATTACAAGAGAGCTTTTTGTGTGAACACAAACCTTTGTCAGAATGCCCAAAAAATTGACAGCACTATTTACTTTATCTACAGGTCATTACATCTAGAATTTTGAAGTAAAATAAAAGTAGCACAATAAAATTTTATTTCTTCTAAAGAGCGAGAAATTGTGTCAATTAGCTGTTTCTGTGCCATGTATCTCTAGACAGCAATATTACCACATTATTACTGTTAACTATAATGCAGCTTTTTTACAGCAAAGCTATTTTAATGATAAAAGCCACAGGGCAGTGCTGACAAGTTTTCAGTGAGACTCTGGTCTAGAGTGTGTGATGCTCATACCTATTTTGTATAAATCAATTTGCATGAACACTTTTTAAAAATATTTTTTTTTTTAAATATAGTGTTACATTTTGGTCTGTTTGTCATATCTGCTTACCACGATTGCATCACTGGCTCCTGTGAATAAGTAAATGTTGTCAGGGTCACATGTGATTCCTCCATCTCGCCGTTCAATGTAGCGTGCAATGTCCTGACGAATCATTTCAATTCCCTGACTAGTACTGTAAGCACCTAAAATATCCAGAAAGCCAAAGAAATTAATTAATTTGAAAAAATAAATGCCATGTTGAATCAATATCTTTGTCATAGTATTCTTTCAGTGTTAATGGGATTTCTCATGACAATGAAAAACAAATATAGATATGAAAAAGTACAATGGAAGTCAATGTATACTGTCAACTGTCAACATTCTACAAAAATATCTTGTTAATTTTTCAGCAGAAGAAAAGATAAAGCTCATATAGGTTTGGAACAACTTGAGGGTGAGTAAATGGTGACAGACTATCCCTTTAGAGTAAAAATAATGTCCTTGTTTACAACCTTGTTTCAGCCTTTCAATATAAAAATCTCTAGTTCTACTATAAGGGGAAGTCGTGGCCTGGTGGTTAGAGAATCGGACTCCCAATCGAAGGGTTGTGGGTTCGAGTCCCGGGCCGGCAGGAATTGTGGGTGGGGGGAGTGCATGTACAGTTCTCTCACCACCCTCAATACCACGACTGAGGTGCCCTTGAGCAAGGCACTGAACCCCCAACTGCTCCCCGGGCGCCGCAGCATAAAAAATGGCTGCCTACTGCTCCGTGTGTGTGTTCACTGCTCTGTGTGTGTGCACTTCGGATGGGTTAAATGCAGAGCACAAATTCTGAGTATGGGTCACCATACTTGGCCGAAAGTCACTTCACTCACTTCATAAAGACTATTTTTACCATCTAATGGTATTGTAACCTCCACTGAAGTCAAAATTACCATCACTAACACAGACCGTTTCTCAATAGTAAATCATATTATTAAATACAATTACTATTTATATAAAATATTATTTTTTGAACAATAATATTTAATAAACAATAATAGCCATTATAAAAGGAAATAAACACGCAAATAATTCCGTCATAACAACAAAGGCAGTGCTCTGATACAGCATTAAAGTTTTATAAAACGAATGGCCTCTGCTGCCCTAGAGCTCACATCTCAGAATCTTTATAAATAAACAGCATATCAGGAAAGAAAATTAAGCTATGAGGGTTAGAAGTACTGTGTTCAATATCACTGTACTGTTGTTTAACATACTCATTGTTCCCATACCCATTGAAATAGTTTTAGTTTTTTTATTTTATTTTTTTTACTTTAGACAAAAAAACTCCATAAAACAGTTTTAAAAGAAGTGAGATAATGAAAATTACGAGCCTGTCCTCCAACAAAAAACGACCATATAGGTTGTTTGTACAAGCACCTTATTACGACCAATATTTACGTTTTAAAGTTAAGCGCCCTCTAGCGGGCGTAAAAATAACAACAGTATCGCGTTGCGTCTGTCGTCATGAAATGACGTATCACGTCATTACCAATCAAAACGCACGTTTATTTAAATGCAATGTGTGGGCTTTTTACACCGATCTCACAGTATTTCCTACATATTTTACTAGGTTGCTTATTCGTTCGAATGACCACACCTAACCCCACCCCTAAACCTAACCCTCACAGAAATCATGCTAAATTATGATTTATTGAGCATATACATTTTCGTGCATATCCGTTCCCTGGGATCGAACCCATGATAGCATGATTACATATCAAGGTATAATGCAATAATCTACCAACTGAGCTACACGAAACACAAACCAGAGTGCAAATAAAAGAATACAAAACATTAATATGAAAACAACGTTTTGCCGATAGGGGCGCAATTGTAGGATACGCTCTTATGGGTCGTATTTCAGGGATTTGGACAAACGACCTATACGAGCGTATTGGTTGGAGGACAGGTTGCCCGGCTTGGCACAGCATGGCATGGTACTGTACAGCTCGGCTAAGTTTATGTTTCCACTCCAGTTTAGTACTGCTTTAGATTGGGTGGGATTATAGACATGTCGTTAAAGCTTTTTCATTACATGTTGTACCTTGAAGCTCTTGTTGGATCCGCTCCTCAGCTATCAACAAGAGGAACGTCCGTATTTCCTCAACAGACCACAAAACGTTCATTCAAAAAAAAGTTGTGTTCATTCCTCGCTGGCTTTGCTATTTTAACCTAGTAAATCTAGTGCCTCCTGTAGCAAGGTCAATGACACAGGTAGTAACTATTCTCTCTGGCCAATCAGTGATCAGCAGGGTTTACACATCACATTTTGGTAGCAGTACGGCTTGCTTGGAGCCTCAGCCGAGGTGGTACTGAGAAAAGTACCAGGTACTGTACGTACACAGTGGAAAATCCCCCAAATGTGAGCCATGCTGTGCTGTACTATGCAGTGGAAAAGCACCATAAGTCTATCCCCCACAGCCTCATTCATTCAAATTCATTTTGCAACTAAGGCCTATAAATAGTCACATGTGCACATAATAGCACATGTGAAAGTGTGAATGAGTACTAGTAAGGTGAAATCACTATCATAATAAACAGATTGTACAAGCAGACTGATTGCTATAAAACAATGGAAGAAGCACCTTGCTTGCTTTTTTTCATGTTTTGTTATGTTGCTGCCCAATGTTAAACTGCTTTAAATGACCCTTTTCCCCACATTAATCTGCACTCCATACACCTGTTACAGAGTGGTGCATAAGTGAATGAATGAAAACAAATGAAAGCAAACACAAAAGTCCATAGCTGTGACAGTTCGACCCCCACCATCTGTGCACTCCGCCGGGCTCCTTCGTCCCTCCGACTCCACCTTAGTCTGTCGTCGACCATCTGCCGCCTTGGGACCCAACTCCTCTGGCTCCGCCTCATCCCTCCGTACCTCAGGGTCTGTCAGACTCCTCCTACCCTCCGCCGCCACCTCAGTCCTCTGTCGCTCTGGCTCCACTGCGGCCTTCTGGATCCCCGCCTCGGTCGCCGACGCCATCCGCTCCGCCTTGACCCTCTGGATCCTCTGTGTTGCCCTGGCTCATCGGCTCTCCGTCGCCACCTCGCGTCATGTTGAAAAAGGGCTGGGACAGAGGGGGACTATGGAAGAGGACAAAGGAATGGATGTGGGATGCAACAAGGAGATTGGAGAATGTTCAGGAGGTGACCGAATGACCGGGAGGAAGACAATAATCAGATTCCAGGGTGGTAATGACGGAGGGAGGGACGAGGGAGCCCGGCGGAGCTGGTGGACTGACGGGCCATGGTGAACCCTCTGGGTTGAAGGGCCAAGGCGGAGTCCAAGACTCAGAGGTTGAGAATAAATCCTCAGTAACTGTTGAAGACCAGCACTATATTGACAAAAGATCACCAAATCATGTTTGAAATGGTTTATAATGGTATGACCGACTATATAACCTGTTCTACAACCATTTAACAGCTTTGATAAATCATCCATATAATCATTAACTAAAAAGGGAGACAAAATGCTTCCCTGCCTGACTCCATTACAAACACTGAATGGAGCAGACACGCAATTACCCTATTTTACAGATTAATTGATCAGCATAACAAAAAGCCCAAATTCTCACTAAAATGTGAGAACTCCTCTATTGTTTAACTTAAAAAAAAAAATTCATGATTAACACGATCGACGGCTTGAGAAGCATCAATAAAATACATACATATTGTGGAATTATGCCTGTTATAAAAATCTCCTTTAGAGCAAAAATACACATATCAGTGCCATGTTTCGGTTTAAAACCAAACTGGTTATCAGAAGTCAGGATAAAATGTTCCATCTTATTCATTAATATCCTTTCAATACCCTTGGATAAAGTAAAGTAATTATCCATGCAATTCATTTTAATTGCCTTTAATAATAGGCACTAACATAACAGATAAGATAGAATCTGGCAAAATACAATGATCTAAAAACCCAGTAAAACAAATACTATGCAAAAAATAAAATTTTCTACTTGCAAATTTTAAATGTCCAGCAGGTATTGTATCCATACCCCATACTTTACTATCTTTTAGCATCATAACTGCATCATTAAGTTCTTGTGGGGAGACATTTATAACTTCATCATTATCAATGTTGCCCACTACAAGAGTTACTCTTAACACAGTTAAACAGCTCATAATAATGCTTTTGCCACATTTGAGTAATCTCCTCTGACCCGCTTACTACACTTATATTTGTTGGTATAGATGTTTTACAATTGTTCATTTGATTTCTTTCTTTCCATAAATCATTTAGATTATTATTTTGCAGTTTCGTCGCAAGAGTCAGATCTCATAAAATGTTCATTCCTTTTGATGAAACGTAATGCATACTTAAAATTTGTGTTTGCCCGTTTCTTGTATTCAAATAAAGGAACGTATTTATTTCTGCCTGACTCAACCCAAGCTTTAAAAGCCTTTCTAGCCTCTGTATGAAACTCTTTTACACATTCATTCTAACCCGGCTTAGAGGTACACATCTTAGTCTTATGCAGAGACCTGCTTGAGGTTAGAAGAGGCTCCACAATGTTATCATACAAGAAACATAACTCAATTCCATGTTGTGGGTTCTTACAATTAATATCACAGCATATATGCGTGTCTTTAGGTAAATCAATATTACTCAACAACGTGACAGACTGAAAGCAATATACTTTAAGTTCCTTCTCAGTCAAATTAGACCAATCTAATATCCCTACCTGCATGTTGTTACTCACAGACAAAAGGTAAATTTCCCAAATTTATAGACATAGAAAAAGGCACATGATCAGTGGTGGCAAACTCATAATTAATTCTCATTGACTCTAAGTTGTGTAAATGCAATGATCCAACCATGAGGTTGTATGTCATGCATCATTGATATACGTGTAACTTTATCAGGTAAATTACCTGGAAAGGACCAGACCATTATCAGAGCAAAACTCATTTAAATGATTGGCAAATAAGGAGCTACCATCATAAACATCCATATTCATATCACCCACAATTAAAAAGCTTTTTGTGCCATAGTACTGCAAAACCACCAGGTATCCTACCTTGAACTATTTTAGTGCTCAGGTCAGTGGTAGTTTCTCCCCATAGAAGTCTTTATGTATAGAATTCAGTCTTTCCAAGTCATGCTTAGGTAAGAAGGTCTCTTGGACACACAAAACATCACAGGACTCCAATAGTTTATCCACCACAAAACGGCGTGATTTATCTGCATCCCTATGACCAACACGCAGTCCTCTTAGCATTATATGACACTACATTGATCTTCATTTAGTTTAGTTTATCCTGAGCACCCACAAAGCTACTGCTCTCTTGTAAGCCTGCAGATGTTATTGTCACGATCGGCGTTACAGGAAACACAGGAGAGGGAACCAATTGCAGGTAAGTCATTTATTTAAAGGGTAATCCAAAGGGGTAAACTGTCCAGGCAGGGTCAAAACCAGAATATCCAAATCCAACATAAACAAGACACGAAGACAAGGTAAGGCAAGGCAAGGCAAGAAGCGACGGACATGAATAATCATAGGACATTAAACAAGGAGTCCGTAACACAGACTCAGACAGACCGGGTATAAATACACAGAAGGATAATGAGGGAACAGGAGACAGGTGGGGAACACCTGAAGTGATAAGGTGACAGACACCGTGGGAAAGGAGGACACCTAGTGGAAACCCAGGGAACACAACCCAGACACTGTGACAGTACCCCACCTCTACGGAGCGGCTCCTAGACGCTCCACGACAGACAGGCTCAGGGGGAGGGACGGAGGGCCAGAAAAGAAAAACATGGGGAACAGGCACCAGAATTGAAAACACAAAACAGGGAGACCAGGAGGGAGGAGGACCGCAGGAGGTTCAGGGGGAGGGACGGAGGGCCAGACTAACAGAAAGGAACAGTGACAGGAGTGAACACAAAAACAAAAAGCAAAAACAACAACATGAAGCCCCCCAGGGCGGGGCAGAAGACCACCACATCCTTGTGGTCGACGCCAGAGTCCTCCAGGACGGAGCGGAAGACCACCACGTCCTTGTGGTCAAAACCAGAGCCCTCCAGGGCGGGGCAGAAGACCACCACAACCGTGTAGTCAGGGCGAGAGCCCCCCAGGGCGGAGCAGAAGACCACCACAACAGTGTGGTCAGGGCAGAAGTCCCCCAGGGCGGAGCAGAAAACCACCACAGCCATGTGGTCAGGACGAGAGGCCCCCAAGGCAGAGCAGAAGACCACCACAACCGTGTGGTCAGGACGGAAGCCCCCCAGGGCGGAGCCGAAGAGCACCACGTCCTTGTGGACGACGCCAGAGTCCTCCAGGGCGGAGCGGAAGACCACCACGTCCTTGTGGTCAAAACCAGAGTCCACCAGGGCGGGGCAGAAGACCACCACAACCGTGTAGTCAGGGCGAGAGCCCCCCAGGACGGAGCGGAAGACCCCCACAACCGTGTGGTCAGGGCGGAAGGCCCCCAGGGCGGAGCAGAAGACCACCACAGCCATGTAGTCAGGACCAGAGCCCCCCAAGGCGGAGCAGACCTCCGTGCGGCTGGACCAACGGGACGACAAAACTCTGGTAATCCCTTGGTGTCCTTACTGGATTCCAGAAGATTGGTGCTGGCCTGACACTGCTCATGAAGATCATTGGTGACTTGCATTTGCTCATGAAGATCAATGGTGACTTGCCTTTGTTCATGAAGATCACCGGTGACTTGACTCAGTCCTTGAAGATCACCGGTGACTTGACTTAGTCCTTGAAGATCACCGGTGACCAGCCTAGTCTCTGGAGGATCAGCGGTGACCAGCCTAGTCTCTGGAGGATCAGCGGTGACCAGCCCTGACTCTGGAGGATCAGCGGTGACCAGCCCTGACTCTGGAGGATCAGCGGTGACCAGCCCGGACTCTGGAGGATCAGCGGTGACTAGCCCTGACTCTGGAGGATCAGCGGTGACTAGCCCTGACTCTGGAGGATTCCCTGGCACCTGACTCGACTCTGGAGAGTTCACTGGCACCTGACTCGACTCTGGAGAGTTCACTGGCACCTGACTCGACTCTGGAGAGTTCACTGGCACCTGACTCGACTCTGGAGAGTTCACTGGCACCTGACTCGACTCTGGAGAGTTCACTGGCACCTGACTCGACTCTGGAGAGTTCACTGGCACCTGACTCGACTCCGGAGGGTCAACTGGCACCTGACTCGACTCCGGAGGGTCAACTGAGACTCTCATCCTGTGCAGCAGCGCTGGGCAAGCAGCCATCTTGGGCCATGACTCTAGACAGGCGGCCCTCTTGTACTGTGGTGCTGGGCTGGCGGCCATCTTGTACTGTGGCGCTGGACCGGTGGCCAATTTGGGCATTGGCGCTGGGCTAGTGGCTATCTTGTGCTGTGATTCTGGACTGACGGCCATCTTGTGCTGTGATTCTGGACTGACGGCCATCTTGTGCTGTGGCGCTGGACTGACGGCCATCTTGTGCTCTGGCGCTAGGCTGACGGCCATCTTGGGCTGTGGCGCTGAACCGGTGGCCAATTTGGGCATTGGCGCTGGGCTGGCGGCCATCTTGTACTGTGGCGCTGGACCGGTGGCCAATCTGGGCATTGGCGCTGGGTTAGCGGCCATCTTGTGCTGTGGCGCTGGACTGACGGCCATCTTGTGCTGTGGCGCTAGGCTGACGGCCATCTTGGGCTGTGGCGCATAACCGGTGGCCAATTTGGGCATTGGTGCTGGGCTGGCGGCCATCTTGGGCTGTGGCGCTGGAACGGTGGCCAATTTGGGCATTGTCGATGGGTTAGCGGCCATCTTGTGCTGTGGCGTTTGATTGGTAGCCATCCTGGGCAGTGGTGCTGGACTGGCGGCCATCTTGGGTTGTGGCGCTTGGCTGGTAGCCATCCTGGGCAGTGGTGCTGGACTGGCGGCCATCTTGGGTTGTGGCGCTTGGCTGGTTGCCATCCTGGGCAGTGGTGCTGGGCTGACGACCACCCCGCCGGAAGAGACAGAAGTGGCTGGGCCATCCCACCGAAGCCGATGCTGCAGGTAGCGCACGAATTCCCAGAATTCCAGTGTCTCTAACTGAGCCATCTCCTCCTGAGACACTGGATCATCCAGCCCGCCATTGAAATAGTCCTTGAGGGCCGCATCGTTGAAGCCCATGCCTTTGGCCAGGGACCAGAACACCTGAGCCAGGGCACCCACTTCATTGCCCTCTTGGCGGAGGGCGATGAACCGAAGGTACTTGATTCGCCGCTCCGCCATCTTGGCTGGGGAACGGAAAAAATGACATACCGCTGGTTCCTACTGTGACGGAGTCCTTCTGTCACGATCGGCGTTACAGGAAACACAGGAGAGGGAACCAATTGCAGGTAAGTCATTTATTTAAAGGGTAATCCAAAGGGGTAAACAGTCCAGGCAGGGTCAAAACCAGAATATCCAAATCCAACATAAACAAGACACGAAGACAAGGTAAGGCAAGGCAAGAAGCGACGGACATGAATAATCATAGGACATTAAACAAGGACTCCGTAACACAGACTCAGACAGACCGGGTATAAATACACAGAAGGATAATGAGGGAACAGGAGACAGGTGGGGAACAATCAATTACTAAACAGGAGGAAGGTGACCAAATAAGGGAACAGGAAGTGAAAAGGTGACAGACACCGTGGGAAAGGAGGACACCTAGTGGAAACCCAGGAAACACAACCCAGACACAGTTATGACAGGCACTGGGCGATGTTCTTGCAAACAGCCTCGCCTTCTGATCCGAGGGCCATGCCGCCACTGTCTACTCTAGGAGGCTCAAAATAACGGCGAACATAAATACCTGCCAGCCAAAGTTGTGGGTCATACATGTTTGCCATTTCATTACACTCACTGTACAGAGTGTGTCAGCATCAATACTAGGGTAAAATCTAGTTGCAAACACACTCACCAGCTTAGTTTTGACCACTGGAATGTTGCTCTCAGTACCAGTATCAATAGTACCTATTTTCGTCCGCTGGTCCCGTTTCAAGCGAGCCAGCACAGCTGCATTAGTGGACTGCCCAGTTACACTCGATGGCTCACAGCACCTCTAGCACGTACTACTGCACAATTCGCCATTATGGATGGGATTGTTTGGAGAAGAAAAGGTGAAGGCTACCATGAGTCCTGTGATGTGCCAACAGTGAAGCATCCTGAGACCATCCATGTGTGGGGTTGCTTTCCAACCAAAGGAATGGGCTCTCTCATAAATTTGCCCAAAAACACTGCCATGATTAAAGAATGGTATCAAAATGTCCTGCAAGAGCGACTTCTTTCAATTATCCATTAGCAAATTGGTCATGATCTGTGCATTTTCCAGCATGATGGAGCACCATGTCACAAAGCAAGAGTGATAAAGAAGTGGCAAGAAGAGCATTACATTGAAATTTTGGATCCGTGGCCAGGCAACTCCCCAGATCCCAATCCGATAGAGAACACTGTGATCAGTCCTCAAAAGGTGAGTGGCCAGGCAGAAGCCCACAAATTGTGATCAACTCTGAGAACTACTAAGGCAAGAATGGATCGCCATCAGTCAGGATTAGCCCAGAAGCTAATATCCAGCAAGCCAGAGTGAACTACAGAGGTTATGAAGAACAAGTGTCAACACTGTAAATATTGACTCATTTTTTGCCAATAAAAGCCTTTAAAAGTTATGATATGCTTATCATTGTTTTTCAGTATAACATAGAAACGTGACCTTTTGTCATGCTGGTTTTTGGGTTTGGTTTCTTGCTTAGGTTTTGTTTTTTATTTTGATATTTAACTATGTTTCATGTTGCTGTCATGTGCTTTCCTTCCCTGTCATGTGATCCTGCTATTGGTTCCTTTGTTCCCCTGTCTTTTATGGTGGTAGCCATCCTGTGTGTTTGAGCTACTCACTGCTCTGTCCATGAATCTGCCCCAGAGTCCTCTCCTGTCCATAAGTCTGCCCCAGAGGCCTCTCTTATCCATGAGTTTGTGGCTTTTTCTCCCGAGATGGTGGCTTCCGCTGCGGAATCTCCAGAGGTGGCAACAGTTTCTGCTGCAGAGCATCTCGTGGTGGTGGCATCTGCTTTAGCTCCTCTCAAGGTGGTAGTGCCCACTTCTGAGGCAGTCCATGAACTCTTTGCTTGTCCGGTAACGGCCATGGAGGCTGCATCTGAGCTCACTGCCTGTCCTTTCATGGCCAAGGAGGCCATCCATGAACTCACAATCTGTTCAGTCATAGCCACAGAGGCCATCCATGAACTCACAGTCTGCCTCGTCACGGCCAAGGAGGCAGACCATAAACTCACTGTCCTGTCACGGTCAAGGATTCCATCCGTGAACTCTATGCTTGTCCTGATGTGGCTGCAGAGACCATTGTTAACCTGTCTATGCTCTCTGTTCCAGTCCCGCTTGATCTGCCGTGGTGGTTCCCTGCACCATCTGTGTTCTTGTCTGCTGTGGTGATCTCCTGCTCTGCCCTGGCTTCCTTCTCCGCCTCCTCTGACCTGGTGGTCTTCAGTCTCACCTGCTCCACCCTGGTGGTCCTTCGCTCTGGATAAACGATTGGATCTTTCTTTCCCACACAATATTTAAATAAGTCTGCAGAGAATGGCCCAGTGCAAAGTAGAGGTCTTCACGGGTTCAAAAATTTGTGCCCGAACCCGAAAGAGACCCGTAATGTACTACACAGAACTGACCCGGACCCATGTAGATCCGAGAAATGCCTACCCGGACCCGTATATTATTTGAAAGCTGGACCCGAACCCGCCAGGAAGACACAGACCCAACTGGACCCGTTTGTCACATATTCCACCTTAAATTGCTATTACAAGTCAATAAACCTGTTGCAAAAAATAAAGCTTTTTTTCTTACCTAATTTAAGGAGCCGTAGTCTCTCTTCCTTGTACTTGACTGCCTGTGATGCATTACAATCCTCCGACAAGAAAGTTATCCATGTTATTCATCTCGTTATTCCAAGTCCAAGCTTAATCCACTCATTATTTCAGCTTCAAGAGTCCACTTGATGTCACGGTGACGGATGACAAATGCAACTGTGCACATGTACATTCTGACTCGAGTTAACTCGCATAATAACTTCGAGTGTTTGCCCTTTTGAACTATAATAACGCCACTGACGTTATTTATTTGCTATCATCTCTGTGCTCTCTGCTCTGCGTCGAGTCTGAATCTGACCAATAAAACTTTTAAGATTAAACGGTTCATTTATATTATTATATAAATGGGAGAAAATGTAAATCATGGTTTGGCGGTCGAAGTGTCCCTCACTGGTTGCCATAGAAACATGAAACATGCTGGAGCTTTATCAACCTAAAATATGTTTAACGCAATTTGAGCGTCATAGAAAACATTCATGTTACAGTTCACCTCAGTTTGTGTTGCTGATTTGAAATATATTAAATATAAGTGTACGTACGTACGGGTCCCGGGTCGACGGTTCTTGGGTGCACTGTGAAGACCTCTAGTGCAAAGTCAACCTGAAGTGGGTGGGTTTGAAAAGCATTTTCAGTCATGGGACATTTTACAAATCAAAGAGAAGTGTAGGAGTCTCATTAGCTCTACACACGCGTGTTCTCCATCTTTTTTGGATTATGTTGTGTTGGGTTACCCTCTTGTTTCACGAATAAAAAAAGTCTCCATCGTTCCTTAAACAGTGTGTGACAGATCACCTGACCAAAACAGTAACCTCCATTTGTCTATCCTCCCAATTTGTTTTCCGGATTTACTCAGTGTTTGCTTTTGTTCCCATTGTTTTATAGATCCCCTCCTTCACCCTGAATTCCTCCTCCTCCTGCTGGAGCAGGGGGAGTGCTCGCTCGAGGGTCATACAAGACTATTTCTGGCTAAAGCCCATCTCACCACCTACCCGGACGGCGCGCTCTGCGCGTTCTATGACAGCAGCCTCAACACAGCGTCCAGAGTGCCCAGAGCCCAGCTCATCACCTCCCCCCGATGCGCATGCCCAAGCCCACCACTGACGGAGATCCGGAGCCTGCCGTGAACGACGAGGCATCGCTGCAAAAAGCAACAGAGCTGAGGATCGCCGCGGAGCCGGAGGCAGTGAATTCAGTCAAGGTGTGTGAGCCAGCAACAACGCCTGCTATAAGGGAGAAGCCAAGGACTGTGTGAGAGAGGAGCTCTGCACCGCAGCTGAGGGTGAGCAGAAGCCCCGAATGCCTAGAGGCTCACGGTTGCCCACCCTCCCACCTGCTCCTGCCTCCTCCACCACTGTTGTCTGGCAGCCCCTCTGCTCGCCCTCAGCTCACCACCTATGTGGTGCGAGCTCAGCGGGACTGCCATCCTCCAGCGTTGCCTTGGCTGGAGTCTCCCTTGACATCACCTCCAGCCTCCGAGGCCTGTTGACCCTTCGGCTCCACCTCGGATTCTAGATCCCTCCTCTCCACCGTGGCCCGGCAGTCCACACGCTCCGCCAGGCTCCCTCGTCCCTATAGCTCCACCTTGGTCTGGCGTCGACCATCCTGCGCCTCGGGACTCCACTCCTTTGGCTTAGCCTCATACCTCCATACCTCCAGCTCTGTCAGGCTCCTTCATCCCCTCGGCTCCACCTCAGTCCTCTGTCACTCTGGCTCCACCATGGCCTCCCGGATCCACATTTTTGCATCAGTTGTGAGCACCATCTGCTCCGCCTAGTCCCTCTGGATCCTCCCCATCACTCTGGCTCATCGGCTCTCCGTCTCTGCCTCGGGCTCCTCCACCACCTGCTCTGCCACCGTTGGAGTTTGGCAGCTATTACTTCTGCATGTCTCCTCCCTCCATTGGCTCCAATGTGGGCCGTCATTATGGCTGTGGCTTTGGTCCAAGACCCTCCTGACTCCTCCCTTGGTCCTCCCTTCTTTGTCTCCTCCCTGGTCTCTGTCTGCCAGCCCCCTCCCGGGTGTCTGTCCTCCTCCGGAACCTACTCCCAAGTTCCCACCCAGGCCTCCCTCTGTTGTTGCTATGCAAGAACGCACCTTCGAGGAGGGGACATAATGTCAGGATCATGGACTGTCTGTATCATGTTTTGCCCTTTTCTGTTCCCTTATATGGTCATGTTCCTGTGTTTAGTTAATTATCCTCATTTCCCTGTGTACTGAAAGCATTAGTTCACCCAAAAATGAAAATTATGTCATTAATAACTCACCCTCATGTCGTTCCAAACCAGTAAGACCTCAATTTATCTTCGGAACACAGTTTAAGATATTTTAGATTTAGACCGAGAGCTCTCAGTCCCTCCATTGAAACTGTGTGTACGGTATACTGTCCATGTTCAGAAATTTAAGAAAAACATCATCAAAGTAGTCCATGTGACATCAGCGGGTCAGTTAGAATATTTTAAAGCATCGAAAATACATTTTGGTCTAAAAATAGCAAAAACTACGACTTTATTCAGCATTGTATTCTCTTCCGTGTCTGTTGTGAGAGCGTTTAAAACAAAGCAGTTTATCATATCCGGTTCGAGAACGAATCATTCGATGTAAGCAGATCTTTTTGAACCAGTTCACCAAATCGAACTGAATCGTTGTTAAACGGTTCACATATCCAATACACATTAATCCACAAATGACTTAAGCTATTAACTTTTTTAATGTCGCTGACACTCCCTCTGAGTTAAAACAAACCAATATCCCGGAGTAATTCATTTACTCAAACAGTACACTGACTGAACTGCTGTGAAGAGAGAACTGAAGATGAACACCGAGCTGAGCCAGATAATGACTCGTTCACGAGTCAAGAACCATTTCTGTCAGATGTGTCCGATTCGAGAACCGATGAACTGATGATACTGCGCATGTGTGATTCAGCGAAGCAGACTGACACACAGAGCGTCTGAACCGAACTGATTCTTTTGGTGATTGATTCTGAACTGATTCTGTGCTAATGTTATGAGCGCAGGTAAACCGAAGGCTTGAATGAAGGGCAATCATCGCCAATGACGCCATTACGTCGAGCACAAAAGAACCGGAGATCCGTTTTCTTCAACCGGTTTATTGAATCGAACTGTCCGAAAGAACTACTGGTGATCCGAAAACCGAAGCAACCAATTCTTAACTCGTGAACGAGTCATTATCTGGCTCGGCTCGGTGTTCATCTTCAGTTCTCTCAGCTCTCTTTCAGCTCTCTCAACCGGATATGACAAGCTGCTTAGTTTTGAACTCTCTCACAACAGATATGGAAGAGAAGACAATGCTGAATAAAGTTTTTGCTATTTTTGGACCAAAATGTATTTTCGATGCTTCAAAATATTATAACTGTCCCTCTGATGTCACATGGATTACTATGATGATGTTTTTCTTACCTTTCTGGACATGGACAGTATACCATACACACAATTGTTTCAATGGAAAAGTTTTGATGGAGGGACTGAGAGCTCTCGGACTAAATCTAAAATATCTTAAACTGTGTTCCGGAGATAAATGGAGGTCTTACTGGTTTGGAACGACATAAGGGTGAGTTATTAATGACATAATTTTCATTTTTGGGTGAACCAACCCTTTAAGTCCTAGTCCATTCAGTTTGTGTTTGTCAGGTCTACTTTGTCCGTACATGTGTCATTCCTCGCTCCTGTGTTGGATTACCCTCAGTGACTGAAGACTAATGAGGTGTGGGGAATTCACTTATAAATCACTCCATTAATCCTGCCATTATTCACACTATGTCAGACATTATTTTAGACCATCACCAACTGACTTTATTGCTAAAGTACTCTAGATTAGCGGTTCTCAATTCCAGTCCTCACGACTCCCTGCTCTGCACATTTTGTATGTCTATCTTTCTTAACAGACCTGATTCAGATAATCAGCTCATTAGAAGTGAGCTCCGTGCATGAACTATGTTCCGACTAACATGGTTCCTACATAGTGTTCATTGCTCCCTACTCCTGAGCAGGGGAAATCTTTTGAAGTTTATATCCTGTGATGTACACTTTGCAGGTCATTTACATTTGAATAGAACAAACGTCTGAAGAGATAAAAGAGACATGAGAGACAGAGCAGGGGGTCGCGAGGACTGTAACTGAGAACCACTGCTCTAGACCCTTCACACCAAACACAAATATTTACCTATATTAAAGGATCACTTCACCCATTTGCATTTAGCTTTGTATTGTTAGAAACCCAGTCATATATTATAATGATCATGGATTTTTCCTTTGTTTTTCCCTGAGATGGGAGAAATAAGGATTTAATTGTTTTACTTCCTGCTTATTATGACGTAAAAAATCGTCATTTTGCGTCATAATAAGCAGGAAGTCAAAATTCATTGAAAAGTGTAGAGACTACAGACACTAGCTTATTATTATTCCAGGGGGTGGGACCCACTCACCCTACAGGCCTATTACAGATCAGTGGGTGGGACTAAACTTACAGAAAGAAAATGAAAATCTGCCATCTTGTTTGGAAGCTATGTAGCTAAGCTAACAAGCGCTTATGGAGTCAGATTTACGAGAATGGCTGGAGGAACAACTCATGATATGGAAGAAGAGGATTTTCAAAGTCTGTTGCTCAAAACAGATGTTCGTGGCTATCTATACGAGCCACAATATAGCGCAGAGGAGGAACAGGAGGCGGCGGCTGCAGCCGAGGCCGGAGACCTGCCTGTCGCGTCCGAGGAGCCCGGGCGTGCTCGAGCTGGTGCGGACTGGTGGTGCCTGTGCTCTCGTTGTGCGCCTACGGACACAGAGCTCGAGTCCGTCTGCTGAAAGAATTTGAAAGATGCCAATTTCTCCTCGAAGAAATGTCTGAGGCAGACAAGGACACGGATGTTTGCGTTGTGGACCATCCTAGTTTCGCCCCGCATATGGACAGAGGCGTCCTGGAGACATATTTCAGAATTCCGAAGGTAAACTGGAAACGCCAGCCGAAGCCTGCAGGGACAAATGGACGTCTAACTGTAAAATAAGTGTTTCAATTTAATTTATTATTCATTCCGTGAAATGTATACAATTTCTTCAAGCATTATTATCACGAAATGATTCCCGGTTAATAAGTTACGTAACGTCAACTGTAAACTGTTTGTGCAGTACCTTTTTTAATGCACAAAAAGCTTACTGTGGCATTGTTTACTACTGTGGCACGTAAATACCATACATCGCTAACTGTGTCCTCAATGTCTTGTAGACAATATCACCTAACAGCCTAACAGCGGTGTTCTGGATTAGTGGGAGTGGCTTGTGGAGCTGTGCAAATGTGTTGCATTGTGGGAGTTTTGGTTTTCCATACAAAAGAGCCCTAAAGTTAATTTCTGTAATAACTCGGTCAAAAAGGCACCAAATCCGAAAGTTTTAATAGATTTTGACTACATATATGACCCACTTTCAATGAAGATCAATGTTCCCACGGGTGAAATGCTCCTTTAAGACTATCCTGCACTAGTAAAATTTTGAATAGAAGCTATGGATTCATATGGAGCTATGTGAGCATTTTGGCAGAGTGGAAAATTAGACAAAAAACAATAACCAATAATTTGCATTGTGCTTGTGACATCAGTCAAAAAGGCGAATCAGAGACTGAACGAGATTTCAGCAACAGTTAAGTAGATACTCATTTTGATTTCATGTTTGCTTGAAGTATCTAATTCAATTGAACTTAAAAGTTTTTCCTGTACCGAGACTTCCTCCACCACATGCTTGGAGAATGCGGTGAGCTCTACTTTTGGCATCTTCTGGAAATTTGCTGTCTTCAAGAAGATCTGGATAAGCGCACAAAGCCAAGACCTGACAAAAAAAATTTAGCAAATGTACAGTATGTACAAAAACTACTGTTTAAAATATAGCATGACATGCAAAATATCTTGTAAACACACCTGTCTAAAGAAGGTGATGGGTTTCTGGCCCATAGCATGGCAGTCGCCGATGTTGGCTTTAATGACCTCTGTGAATGGCTTTTTTATTCCCTACATTGATGGAGAAGTTAATAAAAAAGTAGGAAAGATAGGATAACAAAGATAATTAAAGAAAGAAAGAAATGGGAAAAAGACCAGAAATTTATAACTGGGCTTCTTAAAAAATTAGAGAATTTTCATCCAACTATCCCTTAAAATAGATCATTATATTTTTTTCACCAATTTCTGTAAATAAGTAAATTAGACAAATTTGCTTAAAAGGAGGGTTACAAAAATTTGTAAACCCTTGATTAAATTCAACAAACATGTAATATTGTTGTATGTATTATGTTCTCCATACCTTTAGGTACTGTATACTGCTCTGATCCTTTAGGGTAAAAGTACAAGTTCACTGCAAATTGTCACATCTCCAAGAGGTCAACCTCTTTGTGTGCCCTGATGTTTCATGGAGGGGGTTGCTCAACTTGTCTCCACAAAATTCCCTCAAAGGTGCTCACCTGTGAGTAGGTCAGGTAGATGTGAAAACTTGCAGTGAACTTGTACACTTCAACACCTTAAGTGTTTACCACCTGTAAACCGAAAATGTCTGGAATGCTCCACAGGTGCAAGTGCAATAATTCTATATGGTTTAAACCCCTTCCAATAAAGATCTGTAAAAAAAAGCTTATTTGGATTTTATAAAAAAAAATATCTTTAAAATACAGCATTTTAAAAAGGGACAGTATCCATAACAATATCATAAAAAGATATTAAAATATGGTGAAGGTTTTGTGCCTCAGTACTGATAAAAGGCTAGAAATGATCCTGGCTGCAACTGACTGCAACACTCTCTTCATGCTGCAGTTGATGGCACTGTTGTTAATGGGGGACGAGTTTTGAAGTACTTCCACTTTTGGATACACAATATTTTAGAAACATTTATATTTACCCTAACAAGATTAGACAATTCTTCATTGATCTAAATATTCTTATTTTATTTAAATTATAATCACATAGTTTAACCATATATTATGATGTGTTAAAAGGCATTATGAATGTTCCTCTTATTTTTTTATAAACAATAGTATTTAATATGAATTTACTATTAAGTGCAGGTAAGTTCAGCTTTGCAATGTTTAATAATCACTCAAGATGTGTAAAAAAAAATATGTAAGAAGCAGGAGGTGTCATGTAGAGGAAATGTGCTTGCAGCAGATAACAGATCATCATCTCTGAGAAACTGTCTTACAATGGACAGCCAACTAAAACAAACTGTACAGAGCATTTGCTTTCTAGAACACTGGAGGAACATCACGCAAACCTTTCTACGCAACATAATGAAACAAGATAATACAATTTTGAAAGTGAACAACAACTTATAGGTACAACACTAATACTTTCATTACCACTTGATGTGTTACATTTTTTTAAATAAAAGTTAAATTGAAATGCTCTAATTATAATAATAATAATAATAATAATAATAATACAAATAATCACAAAATATAACTTTTACTTAATAGAACTATAAAAAAAAAATAAGAGTATTTAATAAAATTACATAATAATAATTTGATGATACTTCCCATGCTTTTGCCAATTTCATACCTTTGTGCATGTTCCCAATTAATGTATCAAGACAAAAATAAAATAATTACTATTTCTGAGATATCCAAAATCCCCTCTGTAAGAAAGATAATTTATTCAATGTTCGGATTAATGTTTTGGAAATGTATGCAAATTACTGCATATTTAATTACATGTAATTTGCATATTCAAACCTAACATTTTAGAAAATGTGTAATACAATTTTTATTTTTTATTTTTTACAATTCTTAATATAATCAATCAGCTGGAAACAGTATGGTGGTAATAAAATTTTTACCCTATTCAAAGTCTATTCCTTTAATATGAAATACTCCTGTACACTTGTCATCAAAGCCCTTCAATATATAACATCTCTCATAGCCTATGATTTCTTAAGGAATTTTATGGATTCTCATATGTTTACTTCAAGTTTCTTTAAAGAGAAATGTTACTTTTTCTATTTTTACCCAAAATGGTGTGATGTCAGCATTACTGACTGCTAAACATGTGTAATGTATGTTTCATTCATACCAGAGGGCACTGTAAATATGTATTTAATATAATATTCACACAGAATTCATATATAGAATCATATAAAGTTATTGATGTTTAATTTATTTTTGGAAAAAAAAACAATAACTTGCTTCTCTACTAGGAAGAAATTATTATTTTTTAAATTAATTTCTAATGATGTAGCAATGTGAGTGAAATTAATGATTGCTGAATGAATATGAGTAAATAGTTCAGCAAAGAATACAGAGCCAGTCAACCCTGCAGTACATTTGAGCGTATTTTCTAAGAGTCAGTGTTCTGAGTGGTCGTATAAGTTCCAAAGAAGTGAAATTGTATTTCTTTGTTGATTATTTGAGGACAATTAAAAAAAAAAGACAAGAAGCATTTCTTGCGAAAAAGAGCAAGAAGAGTTTCTTGATAAAACAGATCTCAGACCTGTAACTTTACCCTGTGTGACATAATTTCCTATTTCTATCCCTAACATGACAAGATCAGGCACGCTAGGGTGATAAGGCTGTAAGCATGAACAAAACAAGCTATCGCTGTATAAAAAAAATGCAGATAGAGACATTTTTACTAATGAAACGAAGACAATGAACACATAACAAATATATGGATGATCTGTAAAGTAGTAATGTAAAAAGTAAATGCACGGTTTAGTTGTCACCAGGGCACAGTAAGCTACATATCAAGATCAGTGGCATTACCACCATCATACCACCACAGTATCTAACTTTGTTAAAGCTTGATTGTGTTGAGATCACAGGTAAGACTCAGGTAGGCAGTTCACCAAGTTTTAAGACACAGCCATCAATCACTTTAGTGTTATCTAGCTAATTTCTATCAGACTGTTTTCTGTGTTATGCAGATTTGGTAGTCACTGTTGTTATGATGCATTAGACATGTCATTACATTGACATTGAGATGAACATTAAAGATAATTGAGTTACATTTGTCAAAATGTGTAATACACAACAGAGCTCATAGCATGAAATGGGCTACTCTAATCCACAATGCAATGCACTCAGCCTTGTATTTCCAGTATGAAAACTGAACTAGATGTAGTATCTCTTTCTTGACTTATTTTCTGTGTCTGAAACTTAAGGTGACCTCTGCCAGGTCAGTCAGTGACTTCACACACAGACTTTTGAGGCAATGTCACAATGTCTGATAATCTTAAAACAAATAAAGTTGTATTTAGAGACTTCAAATCATCTTTTTGGATAGGCAAATGCACATACTTCTTTCAAAGCTCCTTAAGGCTGAATTTTGTTCTTACAGGATTTTACACAAACACTGGTTTCACATGCTTATTGTTAACACTAATCCAAAGTTGGTTGAAATAATAATAATTAATTATTAATATTTCTGTGATGAGAACTATGTAAACTATATCTGCCACAATGCAGATTAGGCTATACGGAAACCATATACTATGAGCTATGAACGGCTTACCGATGTATATGACATTATAATGTTTGCAGATCATTGGTTTGCATACTGTTTGGAATAGAAACAGAAGGCTGTAGTATGCAGTATCCTATACTAGTATTTAATCAGAAAGCCCGTCGACTTTTAAAGTCAACTTTTAAAAAAGTTGATAAATAAATAATTTGGGATCTGATGTTTCTGATCGCCTATAAGATTTTAATGAGTTTATGAGTAGATGAACTGACACTCACCATCTTGAGTTCTCTTTCGATCTGAACTGCCCTCTGGACGATGGGACCTCGTACAGCGTATTCCACGCGTTTAACGTTTGGGTTCATCGTGTCCATCGTCAGCACCCTCTCACGGTATTGACAGCCGTTCTCAGTCATTGTATCTCCGTATATTCCTTTTCTGATAATTGCTTGTGTAAACCTGGAGATAACAAAACATACGTGAGATGCTCAAATGAGACGTCAGTAATCAAGAACGTCACGCATGCACATCCTTTGTTTCCCTCTTCTTCTTCTTTCTTAGAGAGGAAAAATGGACAGGTGTGTGATGGCACTGTGTCCGTTAGTTTTCTTCTTCATCCGCTCTTGATTCTATATTAGCTCATAGAACCAGTGGAAAAGTTATAAAATCTTGCACACAGATAAAGTTTGGGGCAGGGCTCAAATCACTAGGCGGAGTTGGCATCTGCGTCCATTAGTGCGCCCAATAGGGTTTTTTTTTTTTCTTCATATATATATAATTCCATTTTCATTATGGCAGCACAACAAATCGAAATAAATAGTATGTCTTATTAATGCGAAAGCGTTATCGCGAAGGCTACAATTACCGTTAACAGAGTCCATAGACGCTGAAGAAGGACGCAAAGAGGACGTGCGAAGAAATCTTAAATATTAAATTGGGGATGATATTTATATGAACGTATATGAATATTCTTCAGAAAAGTTTAGATGGCATTTTTTTCAACTTTGATCTTACCTCCGTAGAATGTCCATGGTGCAATGGAAGCACTTTGTTTAGAGTGGTAACTAGGAAACGCTATATTGCCGACACTGTTCCATAAATGCCACCTGCTGTCAGAGTGAATCTGCGTTCACATTTATCCCGTCTGCTGTTATTGTATCGTCCTGATTTTTTTATGTAGCATAGCATTTACAAAGCTAAAAGTAAGAACATTCTAATTTTACTTCAAATGTAGAAATTATACAGTATAATTTAAATAAAAAACTGCTCTTGCTACATGTATGTAGCATCTTTGTTTGGATTATGGTCCAGATTTTACGTTTCAGCCTGTAATAGAGCAAATAGAGATCTTGTTCATGTACACGTATTTTCATTCTTTCTTGTCTCTTTGATAAATTGCTAATTTTAAGAATGTTTGAAACGAAGAAAATCGAGACATATATATTAGTATTGCAATTTTACTTTAAATATTAAATTAACTGATTAAATATCGCAGCATAGCATTGGATGGTAACAGTAAAGTTCTCTAATTTAAATAACTAGCTAGTTGACTTGTCAGTTTTTTTTTCATGCAATAGTCTTATTTATGTTATTTAATTTGTTTTATACCATAAAACGTAGTTTCCGTGTGAATGATCGGTGGAGGAATTGGCTGTGATGCAAGGGCAATGCAGCCAAAACCTTGCCTATGGCACCAAGTTGGTCAAGGCCCACCCTGATTTGGAGACTTTAACTAAATAATTTAATAAAAAAAAAATCTTTAACTAGCACAGGGATCCTCAAATCTGGCCCAAGAGAGTTTCCTGCAGAGTTTAGCTCTAATCAGAATCAAACACACCTGAGCATGCTAATCAGTGTCTTCAGGATCATTAGAAAATCACAGGTAGTTGAGTTTGATCAGGGTTGGAAATAAACTCTGCAGTGTATTGGCCCTCCAGGGCAAGATTTGAGGAACCCTGCCTATCACCACTGACTGTCCAAATTTGTACTTTATTTACGTTAATAATAAAGGCTAGAAAGAAAAAACTTTTTTTTTTTAAATCTTTTGCTTAAGATGATTCGATTTGTACCCTAAGACGTCATGTTGATGTCGTCAATTTTCCATCATAAAATTGTTCCTGCCATTTTGAATTTCATTTTAAAAAAAATCAACTGACCAGTGGTTTTCAACCTGTGGGCCGCGGCCCCCTAGTACGTCGTAATGGTATTGCAGATGGGCTGCCAATTACTATTAAAATAAATTCTAATATGGTTAATTTAAATCTAGAATAAAAACCCATCTCTTTAACCTGGCTTACACATAACATACTAATATGCTTCTAATATCAAAATCCGTTAAAGGATTTTTAGGCTGCATTAATTAGGTAAACCAGAACCGGGAACACCCATAACACCCGATGTACTTGCTACATCATTAGAAGAATGGCATCTACGCTAATATTAGTCTGTTTCTCTCTTATTTCCGAGGTCACTGTAGCCACCAGATCCAGTCTGTATCCAGATCAGAGGGTCACTGCAGTCACCTGGATCCAGTACGTATCCAGACCAGATGGTGGATAAGCACCTAGAACGGACCTCTACAGCCCTGAAAGACAGCGGAGACCAGGACAGCTAGAGCCCCAGATACAGATCCCCTGTAAAGACCTTGTCTCAGAGGAGTACCATGACAAGACCACAGGAAACAGATAATTCTTCTGCACAATCTGACTTTGATGCAGTCTGGAATTGAACTACTGGTTTCGTCTGGTCAGAGGAGAACTGGGCCCCCAACTGAGCCTGGTTTCTCCCAAGGTTTTTTTCCTCCATTCTGTCACTGATGAAGTTTTGGTTCCTTGCCACTGTCGCCTCTGGCTTGCTTAGTTGGGATCGCTTCATTTACAGTGATATTGTTGACTTGATTGCAAATGAATGTTTTCCTAATTAATGTTGTTCAGTTGCTTTGATGCAATGTATTTTGTTTAAAGCACCTGGATCTGGTTTTCCCGTTTTGCTGAGCAGTGCCAGCCCGAGTTATTTTCTGTTCATTGCCAGTTTATTCAATAAAGAAAGTTAAAGCTGAAGTAGGTAACTTTTTAATAAATGTATTTGTGAAACCTGTCATTATGTCCTGACAGTAGAATATGAGACCGATAATCTGTGAAAAAATCAAGCTCCTCTGGCTCCTCCCAGTGGTCCTATTGCCATTTGCAGAAATTCACTGCTCTTCTTCATAGACATAAACCGAGAGAAGTAGCTCCGGCTACAATGTTCTTCCGCAAGACGCAAGCAGTTCTGTTTATTAACCGCTAGAGCGTCAAAAGTTACAGACTGCAGCTTTAACAATCTAGCTTCTAAGTACTAAGTTTTTAACCCAACAATAGCGGGGTCAGTGAATTTATTTGCAGTGGGCCGTGCAAACATGTGTTTGGTTGTGTGGGCCACGAGTTGAAAAAGGCTGGGAACCACTAAACTATTGGTCCAATTTTTGTGAAAATCAAACCATCTTCAGACCATACAGACAAAAAGTTGTCAAATTCAATTTGATTAGTTAATCTGTTATCAAATAATGGGTGATTGAATTTCACAAATATTTTGCCAAACTGAATGTGTGGCTATATCTCTGTAGCGCTTTAGCCAAGTCACTTTAGAAAAAGTTGTGGCTTAGTGATTAGAGAGTTTGACTCCTAACCCAAAGTTTGCGGGTTAGCCTTTCAGGCCTGCAATACTATGACTGAGGTGCCCTTGAGTAAGGCACCGAACCCCCGACTGCTCCCTGGACGCCGCAGCATAAATGGCTGCCCACTGCTCTGGGTGTGTGTGTGTGTGTGTGTGTGTTCACTGCTGTGTGCGCGCACTTTGGATGGGTTAAATGCAGAGCACGAATTCTGAGTATGGGTCAACATACTTGGCTGTATGTCACATCACTTTCACTTAAGTTCAAAGTACACTTCAAAAGGAGATACTTTCTTTAACAGAAATCACTTTTCAAAAACTTCAAAAAAACGGCTTGTTTGTATTACAACGCATATTTTCTGGGATTTGCAATATCACAGATATTTACAATTGGGACGAGACCTGATTGAGCTGCACTAGAGAGGGCAAAGAGTTTTATCACTATGTCAGAGATGAGGCTAGTTTCCCCAAGGCAGACGAACTTAGAGTGGTTACAATCATCCGGGTTTAAATTGCGCACTAATTGAGTGATTTTGATGCAATATTTACACTGAAGCTCGCAGGCAGCTATGGTAAGGGGCATTACATTTCCCGACCAGGCTTCGAGAGGTACTAATCACAACACACACTACCCCAGCTAACCACTCACAGCAAATTTCGTATTTCAAAAGGGAGGCCTTCATTTGATACAGGAACTATTCGAGCCGTTCATGCAAGACGAGGTGTTGTAATAATGTAAAATATGTGAAAAATAATGTGTTTTCCAACAACCTAGTATGAGAGCCTGGTCAAGTACACCCCCAAAACAAAATCAATACGTTGTAAAAGAGCATAACAGGACCCCTTTAACACTACTCTTTGACACTACTTCTATCACACTGACCACACCACATTAATCTGGAAACTACCTATTGGTCAAAAGTGATAAACAATTAAACTACTAGTGACTGTATGTATGATTTCTCAGCCTTTTTGACTAAAATTATATTAAAATGTCTTTAATTATTTATTGTTGCAGCTGGTCTGATGCTCCCTGCCATGCTTAGGTCATAATTTTGCCTCTGTTGTGCTTGTCCCTAATTGCTGAAACTCTGTGACTGAAGTGAGATCAGTGAATTGGTGAATCTTTTTCCTTCTGGAACTTTGTGTGCAGGACGTCCCCTTGTCCCTTGTACAATGCTGATGTTGATGAATACATGCCCAAATTGAAGTGTTCATTGGGAGCTGATGAGATGGGTGCAGCCTGCTCAATGGTAATTCTAGTTTCCTGCCAAGCATGAGACAAGCCGGGGATACCCCAGTGGTGACATGTTGGGTAGCACGATAATGCTAACCACAGAACTTTTTTCAGATGTTTAACCAAAAACTTATTCAAAAAAATTCTAAATTACTAACTTACTTCTTATAGTGCTCTACTCGAGTATTGTAGTCTCTACTAATGAGCTGATGAGATTAATCATGTGCGATATATATGGAACCATGTATACTGATGGGACATCAGGACAGGTTTAGGAAGCACTGTTTTCGGTTATTTCTATATTAACATAATCATGCCGCATATTGATCATATACTTTAGTTCTTGGCCTCACATAAACAGGTTTTGGGCTATGAAAAACATTAAGGAAACAGGTAGAAACGAATTTGTAATTCTGATTATATTCTGTGGTCATTTTCTTTGTTGCTTTGTTGCTACAACATTTAACTGCTGAGCTTGTGTTTTCTCAGAGTATGTTTTCATTACCGGAAGGCGTAATGTTGTTCTCTGCCATTCAGCTAATGATACTGGAAACATACAAGAACTAACTTCTCTTTACTTTCAACTTTGCATTTTTGCTCAAAATGTTTTTAACTGTTAGTGTAAAAATTATTTAAGTGGATATAAGAAGTCAGTTCCCCTCTTATTAAAACAGTAATCTCATAATCACATTAACTTTTTGGATGTTCCACTAATGTCTGCAACCACAAAGTGTCACAAATTGTATTTTATTTTTTTATCATTTTAAATGCTGGTCCATTGTTTTGTCTTTTTAAACTTTCATTTCAAAAGCAAACAAACACAACCTTTCTAGACACACTCTAATGTTATCAGTAATATTTTCAAACAAATCATGAAGTAAATTCTTTACACTTTTGTAAATAATTGCACATTACCTTTTCTGATTGCTTTTGGTCATTAATCTCTGTCTTCCAACTATTTAATCTGATCTTCTTCCCTCTTTTCTGTGCACAGTTTAAAAGACAACTCCACCAATGTGAAGACCTTGTGTTCATATATGACATCAGAGGTTTCTTCCTGCCCACCCCTTTCATTCCGTTCTATTCAAGGAAAGTGTCCAAGACATTTCCAAGTCGACTTTGGCCTCTATGGATTGTACCTTCTCAGGAGAGAGTGATATTCAATCTTTGTAGACATGTGATGTTGACCCAGATGAAATTCAGTTGAGCAGAACGTGCTGCACTCTGACAAAATGTACAAATGCTGCAGTCCATCAGCATAAACTGTACCATATTACACGTCTTCTTTAACAGCTGTTGCTCAAACATCAGCCATCAAAACACAGGGACCACTTTCTAAAGATAACACACAGCTGATTGTGACATGTTGGTTGTAGAATGGAAGGAGAGAGTTGAGGGAAGGGTCTATTTGCACCATTTATTAACCCTCTGCTATTATTCGATCATTAGAAGAAAAGATCCCATGTGGTCTGAGAATTAAGAAATTTCCTTCATTTGGGGCTGATCATTTGGACTAAAATAAGTGGGAGCAAATACTGAATAAATTCTCTCTATAGATATCATACTTCTCCACAATAAGGAAGCTAAACAAAAAAAAAGATTTTAATTTAATAAATAATTTTCCTCTATATTTTAAAATATTTTATATTTTATTTTTGTTTTCCAATTTAATTAATTTATATTTTTCTTATGTATTTTACTACATTGTTTGGTTTGTGTAGAAGTTGGTTGGTTAAAGCCATTCCACTAATTATTTATTTTAATTAACTGTTTTGATTATCCACTGATTGACAGTAGTTTAAAGAATGTTTGTGTTAATAATGGATGTGTATCCTGAAGAAAGTGAATTCTGTGTCTATAATGTGTTGATCAACTCTTTTAATGTTTAATGAATTAGCCCAGTTCATTAAAGGCTTTTCATGATTAACCATGCGAGTGCCTTGGAATATTTTGTTGATTTGTACATAAAATTTGGACTTGTTTTGAGATGGTCTTAAAAAATAGTCACACTTGTACAGTTTGAGGTCCATAGGAAATTAATGGGAAAAATACAGAACATTTTGTGTGTGTGTGTGTGTGTGTGTGTGTGTGGTACAATTTACAAATCAGCCATGATGCAGAAAAAAAATCACACATCAGAAGAGGATAAACTCAAGAAAAAACATCAAGAGTGCAAAATAGACACTTCCAACCTCACACACACGTATCCACATGCACATATGAACTAGTGTCACTGTAACACACATCAAAGTTTTGTCAATTTGTGAAACAAAATCAATAATTAAGCCAAAATGCAGAAAAAAAGCACACAATGAAGGGGTAAGAGTAAGATAGGGATGGACTAAGATGGGTGGTATCAAATAAATAAAAAGTGGTATTGGACATATTTTTATTGCACAATGGGGAGAGCATTTAACTCTTCATGAGGTAGTTTGCTGGGGAAAGAAACTTTTCTGTTCCTGGCTGTGCTTGTGTTCAGTGCTCTGTAGCACTGACCAGATGGAAAAAGTTCAAGAAGAAGATGGCTTGGATTTGAGGGGTCCATGATTTTCTGAGCCTTTTTCCTCACTATGGAAATACAGTATACAGTTCTTGAAGGGTGGGTAAGGGAGCACCAATAATCTTTTCAGCAGTCCGAACTGTCCTATGTAGTTGTTACGGAATACCACAGGAGGCTGAGGATAACAGGAAGACAGTTTATTGAGGCACAAGCAGAGGAGCGGGTAGTGCTGGGTAAAGTGATATGGAGGATGGTTGTGATGAAGTGATCCGTAGTAGCAGGGTAGAGACGTCAAGGAGGGAGGTGTACCACACACACGCACGGAGATGGCTGGGAGCTTCTGGAGATCGCTGGAGAGAGGTAAGTAGAGATAGAGTTAGCATACAGGTAAAACCTTGTTGTGAACGAGACGCTGACTGGGTGCGTGTGTGTGGTATTTATAGTGCAGAGGTGATTGGATGATGATGAGGGTCAGGTGGAAGTGCTCAGTACTCAGGTGAGGGCGTGCGTTGTGAATGAATGGAGGTGGAACCTGGCGTGTCTGTAATAGTAGCACCCTCCCCACGGCCCGCTTCTGAGGGCCGAGGACCCCGACGACGTGGTGGACGTCCTCTTCCTCTGGGAGCTGGCCGGTTAGGATGACTGTAGTGGAAGGTGTTTAGTATGTTCGGATCCAGCATGTCGTTGTTTGCGACCCATGAACGGTCCTCTGGACCATATCCTTCCCAGTCCACTAGGTATTCAAGTTGTCCACCACGCCGCCGGGAATCCATGATGTCTCTTACTTCGTAGGCAGCACTGTCTTCTAGGAGGAGTGGAGGGGGGGCTTCAGCTTCGCCAGGTTCTGTGGAGGGAGAAACAGAGGGATGGTGAGGTTTCAGGAGAGACACATGGAAAGTGGGGTGAATCCGCTACTCAGGTGGTAATTGGAGTTTGTAAGTGACCGGATTGATCTGCTCAAGGATGGTGAATGGGCCAATGAATCTGGGACTTAGCTTGCGGCAGGGCAGGCACAGGCGGATGTCCAGGATGGACAGCCAGATCTTCTGATTGGGTTGGTATGTAGGGGCCTCGGATCGGCGAAGGTCGGCTGTCATTCTGCGCCTGCTTAGGGCCCGCTGGAGTTGGTGGTGGGCCGCGTCCCAGACCCAGGTTGTCGCACGGAAGTTCTGTGCATACTCGGCCCACCCTAGGAACTGGTTCGAGGAGTTCTGGTGGCCGTGACAGAAGGTACGGAGGAAGCGTCCAATCTCCTGAACCTTCCTCTCCATCTGCCCGTTAGATTGTGGGTGGTATCCGGAAGACAGACTGATGGCCACACCTAGGAGTGAATGGAACGCTTTCCATACCCGGGAGATGAACTGAGGACCTCTGTCTGAGACGATGTCTTCTGGGATGCCGAAGTACCTGAAGACATGGTTAAATAGTAACTCGGCCATTTCCATGGCCGTGGGCAGACCTTTCAGGGGGAGAAGACGACATGACTTAGAAAATCTATCCACTATGACAAGAATGCAGGTATTATTATCTGAAGGAGGAAGATCAGTAATAAAATCCACCCCTAGGTGTGACCACGGGCGATTAGGGATGGGCAGAGGATGGAGCTTGCCTGATGGGAGATGGCGTGGGCTTTTAGAGACAGCACAGTCTGTACATCCGTTCACGTACCTTCTGACATCCGAGGCCATGTTTGGCCACCAGAAGCGTTCCCTTAGCAACGAGAGGGTTTCATTGACCCCCGGGTGACCAGTGCCAAAAGACGTGTGAGCGGAGTGAATGAGTGGAGTGCGCCGTGTCCTGGGGATGTACTGGTGTCCCGGTGGGCAACCCGGCGGGGTGTTGGTAGCAGGATCAGATGTAGGAAGGGTCTCGGCAGACCAGGTTATGGGGCTGATGATGACCTTTTCTGGGAGTATGGTTTGGGGTTCCTCTAGGTTTTCTTCAGCCTTCACGTTCTTTGCCCCTTGGTGATACGAGATGGTAAAGTGGAAGCTGGTGAAGAATAATGCCCAGCGGTCTTGGATTTAATTTTACCTGAAGATACTCTAGGTTTTTTTGGTCAGTGAGAACCAGAAAGGGGTGTTTGGCTCCCTCCAGCCAATGTCTCCATTCTTCCAGGGCCAACTTGATGGCCAACAGCTCATGGTTGCCGATGTCATAATTTACCTCCGCCGGGTTGAGCTTCCTGGAGAAGAAGGCGCATGGGTGGAGGCGACTGGGATTCCCCTGCTGCTGAGATAAGATCGCTCCCACTCCGGTAGTAGAGGTGTCCGCTTCAATGACGAAGGGTCAGTTGGGGTCAGGATGGACCAGGAGTGGAGCGGTCGTAAATGCCTTCTTGAGGGAGTTGAAGGCCTCTGTGGCGGCTGGTGTCCAAGAGAGTGATTTTGGCTTATTTCGGAAGAGACTAGTGAGAGGGCTGGTGATGGCACTGTAGTTCTGGATGAACCATCTGTAGAAATTGGCAAAGCCAAGGAATCGTTGGAGTTCTTTGATGGTGGTAGGAGTGGGCCAATTCCTTACAGCATTCATCTTCCCCTCGTCCATCCGGATGCCACTGCTGTTGATGTTGTAACCAAGGAACTGCACTGAGGGCTGATGGAAGGAGCATTTCTCAGCCTTGAGGTAGAGACCCTCAGGCCTTGCAGGACCTTCGCAACGTGGCGACGATGTTTCGCTAGGCTCCGGGAGTAAATGAGCATATCATCAATGTAGACGAGGACGAACTTATGGAGGAACCTCATGGATAAAATCCTGGAAGACGGAGGGGGCGTTAACAAGTCCATATGGCATCACGCATTACTCATAGTGGCCAGTAGGGGTTATGAAGGCAGTTTTCCACTCGTCTCCCTCTCGTATCCGGATGAGGTTGTAGGCGCTGCGGAGGTCCAACTTGGTGAAGACAGTGGCACCACGGAGATGTTCCAGGGCAGCTGGCACTTCAGGACTTCGCCCGTCTTCCACGAGATGACAGGGTTATGCTGCTTCAACCATGGGCACCCTAGAATGACGTCAGCGGTGGATTCCTCCAGAACCAGCAGATGGATCTCCTCGTGGTGGAGTAGTCCGGTTTGGAGGGTAATGGGACCCACACTATGACGCACACATCTTCTACTCAACGGTCTTTCGGTTATTGTGTGGACCTGGTAGGCTGACGGCATTGCCGTGGTAGGAAGTTTGAGTATACGGCAGAGGGCGCCTGAGATTAAGTTGCCGGCTGACCCAGAATTGAGGAAGGAACTGGAAGAGAGATGTCAGCGGCAGGAAGTGTCACAACAGTGGTGAGTGGTTTCATTTGGTACTTCGAAGGGAGAATGGCACTCACCATGGGACGAGGAGGACGGACGGGGCATACTGTGATGATATGCCTCGGGGATGCACAGTAGAGGCATAGATTCTGGGCCAGCCGTCTTTGTCTTTGAACAGCAAGGCCTGTTCATTCCATCCATTGGTGGCCGCTAGAGTCCTGAACTGAAGAGCATATTCATTGACAGACATTTTGCCCTGTTTAAGGTTATACAGCTTCTCACCAATTGACGAGTCCCAAGCTGGTCTGCCAAAAACTTCTCGGAAATGGTCGATGAAGCTGGAATAAGACTTGATAACTGGGTTATTTTGAGTCCAAATTGAATATGCCCACAGAAGTGCTTTACCTTGCAGTTGAGAAATTACGAATGCTACCTTGGATCTCTCGGATGGGTATAAGTGCGGTTGCATCTCCAGGACCAGCAAGCATTGAAGAAGAAAACCGCTGTAAACCTCCGCCAAACCAGAGTAGGGCGCCGGCCTGGCCATGGGACTGGCGTGCACGGTAGGTGAGGAAGTGCTGGCGTTGTTGGCGGAAGTACTCGCTGGTGTCAGGGATGCGGGTAGAGTGGTGAGTGTCCTACGTAGTGCATCGACCAGGTCTTGAAAGGGGTCTGTGAGGCTCATGCTCACAGAGCATGTGAGAGCAGGGCGTGTGTTGTGAAGGAATGGAGGTGGAACCTGGCGTGTCTGTAACAGTAGTCTTCTAATATCTGATTTTGTAGCTGAGCCAAACCATACAGTTATAGAACAGACTCAGTGTTGGCTGAGTAGAACTGTGTTAGCAACTTTTGTGGCAGGTTGAACTTCCTCAACTCAACAGCCTATGTTGGGCCTTTTTAACAGTGGAGTCATTGTGACTGTCCCACTTACAATAACATATACATTTAGTCATTTTGCAGACACTTTTATCCAAAAAATGTAATTTTGAGCCTCTCTGTGAAAGTAACACAATGTGTCGCTCACTAGTGGATCTCAGACTTCTGGAGGGGATATAGATTTGTAATAGTGAGTGGAAGTAGGTGGGTGTTGAGTCTGTGGCTGTTCTATATGCAAGCATCATTGTTTTGAACATAATGTGAGCCGCAGCCGGTAGCCAGTGCACTTCAGGTCCTTGGAAATGGTGGTGCCTAGGAACCTGGGTTTCATAGACAATTGGACAAGTTTTTGGACCTGCACTCAGTCAGTCATCACCACACCTGCCACGGATGATCACTTCATCAAGAGTCTCAGTCAATCTCCGTTTTCTGGTCTTGTTGTTCCCTACAAAGCTGTTTACCAGACCACTCGCCTTGGAATGCTTACCTGTTGTCATCTTGTCTTCAGTTTCCATCTGTTTTCTGTCACTTCAGGGACACCTGCCAGCACCTGCAAAGAAAGGAACTGTAATACAGTCATTCTGTGAACCTGTTTACTCACCTTGAATATCTGTCATTCCTGCTAATAAAGACCTGGGTGTACATTATCTCTGTGTCATCTTCTGTTATTGTAACAGCAGTATGTTGGTCAGGTCCAGAATATGAAATAACTCTTTTTTTTTTAACTCAATTTTCTTCAATTATTTGATTTGATTTAGGTTTTTATATTGCAGTAACATTGATTCAATCTCAAATGATGATAATTAATTCAAAATGTTTTATAATCTAAAATAGTACTTTGCACTCAACATTTTTCACAGGCTGTGCAGTCTCATGCAAAGCACTCATGTCAAAGCATGGATGGTGTCATTGAAAAACCTTGTGTATTATTATCCAATATTAAACAATGAACCTTTCAGATAAAGTTATTTCAAATATGCGGGTGACATCGCTAAATATTTTTACATGGTCATTAATCAATAAAATAAAAATAATGATGTGCAAAAAAAGTTCCTTTTCCAAATTTTACATTTATGCATTTGCAGACACTTTTTTTAAAATGCATTTTGCATTTAATCATTTAGCAAATGCTTTTATCCAAAGCGACTTACAAACCAGAACAGTAGAAGCAATCAGGTCAACAAGAGAACAACAACAGTATACAAGTGCCATGACAAGTCTCAGTTAGTTTAGTACCGAACGCAAAGCCAGGGTGTTTTTTGTTGTTGTTTGTTTTGTTTTAAATATGAAAGACAAGAAAATGAAAAGTGCTAGTATTAGTTAGTTTATATAAGGTGTTTATAAATAATTGAAATAACTGAAAAGACAAATGGAATAGAGCATGGAAAGAAGAACAACATCTGTTGTTTGGTACAAGAATACATAAAATATACTATATGGGTATTTAGAAATATATACAGATTATTTTGAATACACAGTAAAACTGACATGACAATTTATACTACAATTTATAATTCTAGTATAAACTGACAATTTATACTAGAATTCAACATAAACATCAATAAAACAATAATTAATAATGTAGCTACACAGTAGAACTAAGTGGGTGGAAGAAGTTAAACCAGACAGAGTAATGATATATTCAGATTCAGCAGCTGCACTGTAATAAGTAAACAACCAAAAACAAAATTTTTATAGAAATATACACTTCACTTCAAAATTCTGAACTAGGATCAATCCTGATGGGTACCAGCTCAAAATTCAAGGAAAGGAAATATCTGAGTCATTAAAAACAGCACTGAAACAGAATGACTAACGGGGAAAATATGAGGTAAATTATAAATTAAATGCAACGCAGACAAACAATGGCAAAATACTTGACACAGATAATAAAAGTGGAGATGATTAGGGAGAGTTGGGAAAATGCCCCTCTACTTTTTTCTCTTAAATAACCAACATATAATGTTAAGATCCATTTTTGTTGTTGCTATATGGACTACGTTGACAAGAGTGATGTAGAAGTATTCATTCACCATGAAGCTTATACTGATATCTGAGAGAAAACATATTTCAAAGTAATGCAGCAGGCCCAGAATTCCTAACAACAGCACCAAGTGCAATCATGGTTTCAGGTCCATCCACAGTTTATTTCCTTGTATTTACACACTTACTCCCCTTTCCTTACATGGAGGTGGAAGGTTCACAATAGGCATCCTCACAAATAAGTCACTTTTCCCCAGGCCATTAATTATGTGTGCAATGACATCACAGGAGACCAAAGTCAGGCTTATATTTGCCATGCCAGAGGATGCAGATTTTCCAAATTTCAGCTAATATAAACATACATTATGATGTGGCCAAAAACCTGTGGAGAAATCCACAAGACATGGTTGATAAAATAATAGAACTGTAAGTTCTACTGTTTACTGTAAGCCTACTGTAGTTTTTCAAATCTTTTTTTTTCTAAACTAATTTTTCTTATTTAAAGATTTTTGAAAAACCTGCAGTGAGTTGATTATTTCATCAACAATTTTCAAATTTTGTTTAATGATTCAAACATCTGTAGTTTTCTCTCTAGTCTATTACAATGATGTATGAATGTGGAGAACCATGATGAAAGTTGCATCATGTGTTTTCAACAACTATATTTAATAATTGTATTAACAACTAAACAGTGAAACTATGGGTATATTGTGTGTGGGTGAACTTAAGTAATGTTCCTATGTATTTCATAATAAATGAGTTTTGTGAACCAATGCTTCTGCAAATGCAAGGCTTCTTTAAAGATATGAATGCAATATGCAAAGTTCTGAACACTGGCCAGCCTGTGTTACAAATAATGACTGTTTTGAGTTTTGCATCTAGAGTTTTGAAAAAGACAGGTTCTGTTATCAGTTCAAAAATGATTGTAAAAAATTGTAAGAGTTTCTGGGTGTTCCTGTCCATGTAATGAAGAGACTTTGCAAATATCATTAGTTCATTCTTCCATCCGCTGAAGTTAGGTTTAACCTTTAAATACTTACATCTATGAATATAGTATTTGCACCAAATAATTAAAAAGTCTTGATTGAGTCAGAAATTAAATGTCCGCTTCTGGTGGAATGACCTGCCCAACTCAGTTCGAGCAGATGAGTTCTTAGCCATCTTCAGGATGTGCAAAAAGACATCTCCACTTTCTAACTACCTCTCTACCCTCTAACTCTCTAACTATAAAAATATAAATAATCAAATTTAAAATACCAAAAGAAATCTGTTGCAAGTTTACATAGTTGGGAATGTTTTATTATGGGTTATTATTGAGCTAATTTTTTGTGACCTTGGTGGGTGGTTTTTTTTTGCTGAAGGAGGCAACCCTTGTCGTAAGGCATATAGGCCTACTATTACACACTCCTACACACTCCAATGTTGTAGGTGGCACTATGCACGATTTACAACGCTCTGTATCCTACCAGGAAACTAAAACAAGAAGAAGTAGAAGAAGAAGAACTCCGAGCATCACATCCAGTCAAGAGGGTCCGGCAGCTGGACTGTATCGAGTTTGACAGTCACGAACCTCAAGACCGTCACATTGTGTGTTTTGCCCGGTAAGGTTTGGCATTGTTTGGCCGGGCCGTGTTAACGTCTAAATGCTTTTCCTGAACGCACGACGAACTTTATAGACGACGGTTGTCCACTGTGTAGACAGCGTCGTCGAATATAATGGGAGTGTTTGTCGCGTCGCTAGCAGTGTAGAGCGGTTTCCTAATTGTTAATGTGTGACGGGCCACTCTCTGTCTATTAGGAGATCTTCATATTATCACTCTGTCACCTTATAAATGTTAATGTAGGTAACCAACTCTTTCATTCCAGATGGCAGCCGACTTTTGTCAGTGTTTTGCCACGATTCTGACTAAAAATGTGACTAAATTATAAAAACTATGTGTAGTTTTTATAAAACTACAAACCCAAACCTATTGAAGGGGCTGGGATTATTACCGCTAAGATTCAGGTGGCACCCTAAACTGGTTTATTTTGTACTTTACATATAATGCAGCTGCTTTTATTAAAAATATAGTACCAATAAGAGCATTAGTGTAAAGTCTGTATTTACATTGCTTAATGCACATCTTAATTGATGTCATTTTTTTTGTCCCATTCATTATAAATCACACATTTAGATGTCAGGGTTCCTAGACCGTATGGACTTTTATTTCAGTAATTTATAGGTCCGGATGACTATGGAAGAGAAAAAATTGCCCCTATTCTGTTTTGTAAAATAAGATTTTATGAATCTGGATGAATTTCTGAAAATACATTTATCATACAAGCAGATTTTTTATGAAAATATGATTGGTCACGTTGAAATAATGTGTCATTCAGATGCATGTGAATTTTGAAAGTGGCGTTCATTTCTTTAGCAACAGTTGGCTTCTGGCGTGTTTTATTTAAAAATATTTATTGGTCCAATTAATTTTATTAAGAAAATAAAAGTTATGTAGCATCCAGAGGAATTAACATGACAGTCGACAAGTGTAGTCTATATTTATTAACTAAGATGGACAATTGAAATAGATATTCATTATTTAATTATATCTCATTTAGAATATATGATACATCTGCAAGTGATAGTATGTAGCAAAAATAAGGATGTTTAAAAATTGTCAGATCAAAAATATACAAGCTTTCTGCATTTTCTGTCATGTATGACTATTGTGCATCTGGTGTCATACATAATATGGTAAATGTGGTATCCTAATTATGAAAAAAAAAAAAAAATCCCACAAATTTCGGGAAATTACTAGCACAAAATCAATACATTTTTTAGTGCAAGAAAAATTTTTAAATCCATGGTGGGACTGATTAGAGGACTGTCATCTTATGGCTTCTTTGGTCAGTGTCTTTGTGCTGTCAATCATGTTATAATTACCTTTATATAATATGAAAATAATTGATCTGTGTAATAAACATGACATACTGTAAAACTGTTAATCATGTTTTTGGGCTTTTACCACACGCTTGATGCTTGTTAAATGAGTTATATTTACAGTCTCATATATATTTTTATATATATATATATAGCCAATAGTCTCACAGACTTCACACTCATGCACGAGTGATGCTAATGAAATCATATCAAATGTGCCTGGGCCATTCTAACTGAAATCAGTTTGTAGAAGCCCTGATTTTTTTTCTGTCTTTCTATAGGCAGTGTTCTCGGCTGTGATGTCTGCTAAGGCCATTACTGAGCAGACAGGAAAAGACTTCCTGTATAAATATATCTGCACCACAGCAGCCGTGCAAAACCGTTTCTGCTGTGCTACCGTCACTGCAGACACCGACTGGGCCCGCCTTACGCAGGACCATCCATGGCTGCTAACAGAAGTGAGTATGTGTCTTGGTTTTCTGATCGTAATACTGCATTGTTTTCAGTGTAATATATTTGTCTGTCATTTCATGCAGAGGCTGGTTGTGAAGCCAGATCAGCTGATCAAACGCAGGGGGAAGCTGGGATTGGTGGCAGTTGACCTGAACCTTGAGGGGGTCCAGGAATGGCTGAAATCTAATCTGATGACAGAAATCACGGTAGGCTTTTAAAAAGTTTATTTGTATCTACTTGGAGTAACTGTAATTTACCTTTCAAGTTGATTATGTAATTTCACTATGACCTTAGCTTTTATGTTACAAGCAGGTAACTAACAGTTTATTCCACTGTAACTACAAAACACTGAAACATGCTTTAAACAAATGTGATTTGACTTTCTGGCAGACATTTATATAGATTTAATCCATGTAGCATAGCCACTTTGCAGGTAAAATTAAATAAATTCTTCTTTACATGTACATTTTTGACACTGGAAACAAAATTGAGATCATGAAATAATTAAAAAACAACTGTCAATCATGCAACAACCTTGACCAGAGTTTCAAACCTTTTTGATGATGTCATTACTTTGCTGTTATGTTGCCAGTGTGCCGGGAGGAGCAAACGACAGACACAGTGTGTGTAGTCTCGCATAGCCAGACCTTCAGACTGACGGCTGTAGGTCTGGAATTTATGGCAGCTTTCATTGGCTAAGGCCCCATGGGGCCGTTTGACCGACATGTCAAACAACCAATCACAGTTTGTTTTGCTCAGCATCACGTGTCGGGGGAATTAAAATGTCGCCACAATAACAGACCGGTGTGTAAAACTCTCGTATTTGAAAGATTCTATGCTGCTGTGACGAGTGGGGAAGGGCCCGAGAGCCGTGGGAACAGGAGCGAGGCCGGTGGAGTGATTGGAAATGAGCGACACCTGCTCGACCCACCGGTCTCGAGTCCCACGGAGGAGATGGAAGGATATAAAACGGGAGCGACGACAGTGACGGACGAGAGAGGACCAGGCCTGGATTTTAGTTTGTTTTGGTTTTGTTTGTGCGCGGCAATGGACCGTGAGGGGCTGCCACGCTGTTTTGTTTATTTTGATTATTAAAATCTTATTTGATTGTCCACCCGGTTCCCGCCTCCTTCCCGATGATTATGAAGTTTTAATGCATTACAGCTGCGAACTTTAAATATTAGAGATACTTTTAAATATCCAGTTTTTAGTTAATCCTGATAAGCGCTCGTCATCACAGTTGTAAACACTACGGCTTTCTTCTTTCGTGATGGGGTTTGGTGCCACAGCATATTTGTTTCCAGACAGAAAATTAAAGAACGCGACACACACGTCTCCCGGAAATCCTGTATAATTCATCCAATCCGATGACGACTTCGTCATGCATCAGACGTTTAGCCAATGGTCCGTGGGCATGACGTCATCAGGCTGAGACTACAGTGTGTGTGGTGTTCAGATGGGAAGGGTGTTCAAAATAAACAGGGGATCTGGTTTCCTCATCGTGCTGCGGAGTTTGTGAAGGTGGGGCAGTGTTCAGAAAGGAAGGGTCCAGGTGAGGGGCGGAGTCTATCAGCTGCACGCGCTCCCCTTTCGGGTCCGGGGCACGAGCGGCTTCATCTAGTGGCTTCGTCCTGTCCCGACAGCCATGTCATGGGTGCGATACTCGTCCGGACCGAGGGTCTCGCAGATCGTCACTTCAGCAGCACGGAGATCCCTCAGTGCTCCCTTCCTGGACCCACAAGATCACCAGTGTGCATGCATGGGGAAAAGACCGGTCCTCTCTCACGCCCCAACTCCTGTCCGGGACCTGGCGAAGAGCGGTGATTAAGGGATGGGGTGATGCTGATATTTAGGGGGGAGGCAGCCAACTCGTCACACCAGCCAATCATCAACTGTATCAGTACATCTGCCCTTTCCAGTAAACATAAGAACACACAGTAATCTTGACAACTTAATCCAAATATTTTAATGAAATGCTTTTAAATAACCAAATTAGACAGTATTGTACTATTGTACACAAAGCCCTTGCTATGTGTACTGCATTAAGCTAACTGAGACTTGTTATAGCACTTGTATATCATTTGCTCTTTTGTTGTTTTTGATTACTTCCATTGTCCTCATTTGTAAGTCACTTTGGATAAAAGCATCTGCTAAATGTAAATGTACTCTTCTGCTCTAACACCAGTGCTTTTGTTACTAGGAATTTACATAAAAAATAACTGTGATGGCATGATTTGAAGGTCTTGTTGCATTTCTATTTAGGTGGTATACATTTTTACTTCATGAAACCTGTCTAAACCTGATTTAATAAAAATTTGTTAAATATAATTGAAAGTTTATATAAAAAATTATTTGACATTTGATAAGTGTTTTTTTTTTTTTTTCTGTTCTTCAGATTGGGAATGCAAAAGGGATCTTAAAGAACTTCCTCATTGAGCCGTTTGTGCCTCACTTACAGGTATAACAAATTCAGTTCAATTTTATCTTTATCAGTATCTTTTTTGGGGGTCATTACACACTGTCCCTTCCTTTATATTTTTGATGACACTTTAGAATAAGGTTCATTAGTTAACATTAGTTAACCACTTTAGTTAACATGCACTAAGAATGAACAATACGTCTACAGCATTTATTAATCTTAGCTAATGTTAATTTCAACATTTACTAATGCATTATTAAAATCAAAAGTTGTGCTTGTTAACATTATTCAACTCGCTGTGAATTAACATGAGCTAACAATGAACACCTGTATTTTCATAAACTAACATTAAAAAAGATTAATAAATACTGTAATATATTGTTCATTGTTTGTTCATGTTCGTTAATACATTAAATAATGGTACCTTATTGTAAATTGTTACCATATATTTAAATATACTGCCTTGGCACTCCAAAAAGTCAAATTTTAAGAAATCATTTTGAATAATGTTTCCAGTGATTAATATGTTTCTGGCATGTTATGTTTGGCATCAATTCTTTTAACTCTAACTGGTGCAGTGTGTAGCTTTTTATTTATTAAAGGGGTCATATGATGCTTTTTTTAAAGAGCATTATTTTGTGTATTTGGTGTAACACAATGTTGTAACAATTTTTAAAAAATACTGTACATTATTGTATGTCCTCTATCCCCCGCCTCTCTCAAACACATAGTTTTCTACAAAGTCCCTTGTTCCAACAAGGGATCTGCTCTGATTGGCCAACTGACCCATTACATTGTGATTGGCCGAACACCGCAAACACTCGTCTGAAATACAAAAACCCCCCTTTTCATAATCGTGAGCTTCATCTTTCAAAATAAATGTTAATAATGTGCTTAGTTTTACCATCAGTTCAAGCCTGAAAGGGGAACAGAGTGGTGTGACAGACACAGTGATGAACCTCTTATGTGTTTGCAGTACACAAGACTCCACTGCGTTGACCCTGTGTGTGTGTCTCTCTCTCTCTCTCTCTTTCTCTCTCTCTCTTTCTCACACGCATGTGCACACGACATGCAAAACTCCTTATTTGAACAGTAAATAGCAAATACTTATAACAAAACATACTTACAGTAGTTGAATCAGAAGTTCCAGATTGTCGTAGCAAAGTCAGAATTACCTCCTCTCCTCACCAATGTGCCAACTGAATGCTATGAAAACAAACAGTGCTTAATTTATTAGACCACCTGTTATAAGACAAAAAACAAATTATAGGAATGTCAAAAAAACAACAACTAATTCTAAAAATGTTATTGTAATTTTTGGACATAACAAACTGAAACAACTAAATAGTTTTTATTCACATAATAACAAAAATTATATAAGTATGTGTATATATATATATATATATACATACATACATACCGCGGCGGTAACTGTAATTCAGTCGCGTGTTAAAATCATTCGCGAAACTACCGCCAGGTGGTGCAAAGGGACGGATTGCGAAATGAATGTAATTGTAAGATGAAATAAAAGAAGTAAAACAACAATAACATTGATATAACATTGTAACGTCTTTAAAAAATATTCAAACATTTACAGTGAGTTAATTTTAAACCGTAAGATAGTCTTAGGCTACAGTCTACTCATCAAAAATTAAAAGACCTTTACACAAAGGATCATATGCATGCTATTGTTATTAAACAGTAAATAAATATAAGGCCCATGTATGTATGTGTGTGTGTGTGTGTATATATATATATATATATATATACCAGTGTTTTAAATTATATATAAAAAAAAAAATTCAGCAAACGAAAATAGGTGATTAATCCGTTAAAATGAAACCTATACACGATTCATTTTTTTTTTTTCTCTCACAAACTTAATTTATTTTTTAGCGTGTTTAAAAATAAATAAATAAAGAAAACATGCAGCAAATGAAAAAAGGCGATTAATCCGTTAAAATTTGTTACTCTGGGTTAAAGCTGCAGTCGGTAACTTTTGACGCTCTAGCGGTTAATAAACAGAACTGCTGGCGTGTTGCTGAAGGACATTGTCTACTTCTCTCTGTTTATGTCTATGAAGAATCACAAAGGTACCGGGTTACTCCGCCGCGGTACCCCTGAATCTAAAATAGTCCGAATATAAACACTTATTATAGGTGTACCCTAGTGATTCAGGACAGGCTAAAAACACGGTTTGGAAAATGGATTCATGGTGTACTCGCTTATTATATACATTTTGTATACTTTGAACACAAAAAAAAGTTACGGACCGCAGCTCTGATTGGTTGTTTCTTACCGCTCTCGGTAGAGCCAAAACACAGACCGAATTCTGTTCAGCTGGAGAGGGTTGGGTTTTTGGGGGTAGTTATGTATGGCTTGTGGGGGTCGAGATAAAGTTGTGAATCTCTTGCTCTTTCATATGGACAGTGTATGAGACTTTCAAAGTTGCTGAACCGGTTTATATAGGACTGTTGTTTTGGTTATAGACTAAAAAATGGTCTGTGCCCACGTAAGATTTTTCTAGTTCTAGTCGTTCATTTGTTATATTCAACTAATCAGAGGTTTATATTAAATTTACATAATCAAATCTTAATATATTCCGCGCTCAAGCACATGCATTAAGTTTGCCACAAAGTACATGCAGAAGTAGCCTAATAATTGTGAAAAATGAGAAATTTTAATTATTTATTAATAAACAAATGTTTTCTTGTCTGCTGCAAGATGAAATTCACAGTGCTGGCTCTCTCCGACAGAGAAATGCAACATTCACAGATTGTTGAATGTTGAATAATAAGAGCCCTGTCATTAATGCGCATGAATAATGTTTGCACAAATACTTGCATTTGAATATTAATTCACATTTTGCATTACAACATAAATTATTTTTTACATGCAATTATCCAAAATGAAACAAAATGAAAAAGATTTGTAATGAAGATAAAATAAATAAGAATAAAAGCTCCACATCTACCATCACGCGTGCAGTGCAAATCTTGCACATATTTTACACACCTGAATGAAAATTGGTTTTCTTTTTAACATCCACCGACGCACCACTCAGTTCTCCCGTAGTTCAGAGTGGCTCAACCATCCCCGCGAGTCTGACAGAGACACGCCGTCGAGCAAAGGATGAGCTGAGCGGTGTGATTCTGACTGGAGCCTCCATCACGAGTACAATTCATGCCAACAGCCCGTAATATAACTGCATATTCAGCAAGAATTCATGTTAAACATATTTAGCTATGGCTTGATCAGGTTATAATGACTGCAATAGTTGAGTGGGATGTTAAAAACTATATGAGTTTGTCTGTTTCTTTTACCTATTATTTTCGGGTTAAAGCATGATTTAAATGGATAAAGCACATTTACACACAATCGCTTTAGCAATTATGCATTCAAACAAATGTGATCTTACAGTGCTACTACATTATCAGTAGACTATTTCATTTTGAAATCTTGAAGAAATTAATCGATCTGTTTAGATAAAATAACTGACAAAAATGTACTGTTATTTTCCTCACAAACAAAATTTTCACAGCC